>NC_082709.1:29183497-29336191 GCF_030144855.1 Hypanus sabinus | reverse complement strand
GCCTTGCATTGTGAGTTTTATCAGTGCAAGTACTCCACTTATCCAGGGTTCAGTCTCCCTTCAAACGGATCATAATACAAACTTTGTCCACAAATAGAGAATGAAGTACATAAATTCTGTTGTCAGGAATTATGTTAGCAGTTCAGAATGTTAAATATTGAATGTTTAAGAGCTGTTGAAACAATTGTGTGCTGTCTTTCACCAACATATTTCTGCCTGATGGAGAAGATAGCAGAAGTGCTAGGATTAATCCTCAAGCCTCCCAGGAGAGAAGTGTTGGGGTCGGAGTGTTCGGCTGGAGTGATGGGGGAGGTGGGCAGTATAGTGGTGTCCAAGCTGGAGGCAGTGCTGCCGCCCAGTGTTCACTTGGCAGAAGACAAGCCATATTGTTTGCGAATGCAAAAGGCAGCAACATTCATGGATTCAGGGTATTGGACTATGTACTTTTTGTGTGACTATATTATACTGATATCTTATGTGCTTGCTATCTTATATGTGCTACGTGTGCCTTATGCTGTGCACGACTATTTTGTTTTACACCTTTACCCCCAAGTAATGCTGTTTCGTTTGGCTGTATTCATGGTTACTCATGTATGGTTGAATGATAATTAAACTTGGACTTGAACGTGATCTTGGCAGGAAATGTACTGTGATGGTATTACTAGAAAGTCCTAGCCTCAAACAAAGACCTTCTGGATATATTGTAGCTACGTACCCTCTCTAAAGGGAAGTTATATTGTAATTACCCAATTTTCAAAGACTAGTTCACTTCCAAGATAATTGCCATGGTGAGTTTGGCTCCCAATACCCTCTATTTGAGCAGTGGGTCCCTCCTCCCTAACAAAGAGAAGTCACTTCCAGTAACAAAACAGTTTAGAACATGGTTTGTTTATTTTCAGTGATACATATTTAAATTCAAACAACATATAGACTCACAGTAGAGGATTTCTACTTTAAACATTTCCAAAACACAGGATTTCTAAAAGAAAAAGGATTTCCAAAACACAGGTACAATTCCTATGAGCTAAAACGGCATACCAAAGGTGCAGAAGAATGAATTGTCCATTGCAGAAGTCGAAGACAGAGGAATGGATTCCAGTCCACATCATGTTTCTTCTTCTTGATGTTCGTTATCTCATTCCTAAGAAGCCTAAACTGCTCTCTACTTCTATAGCCATTTTCTTGCCACCTTGGTGGCTTCATATGCACATGATATTTCCTCAGATACCCTTTTTATACAAGCTTTTTGGAGAAACAGATCACACCTACCACCGTTGATACTGTGAAGTTACCTGAGTTATTGATACATTAAATACTTGTATGCAGGTGTCCTTGAACCAAGCAACGTAGGCAGCTTGTCTGTTTTGAAACAAGCCGAATTAGAAAGGGATCTGGTGATTTCTCAGCGTATATAACAAATAAACTCTTCTTGGGCTTCCTTCCAGGTACAGGTGTCGATTTTAACCAATGTTTCGATGACAAACTCTGCCATCTTCACCTGGGATGATGCTTAAGTATGTCCAGTCCAGTGGTATTTATACCCTCATCGTCCACCCTCCTGATTGGTTAGTCCTCATCCAATCAGGTTTCCACAGTCCCTCTTTGTTTACAGTCTGGTTTACAATAAGAACTGGAATTTGATTTCCTTATTTCTTCATGTACAGTGTCTACCTAAAGACACCCCTAATCACTAACTCAGGACAACCATCGCCTACACCCGATACAACTATCCTCAGGGAATTGAGAGAGTTTATGGAAAATTCAAGAGAAACCGAAAGAACATGACAAGAAGGCTTGGATGCCACAAAAAAAGGGGCTGGGTCCAAGAAAAGAAATTCCATAAAAAATAAGTTCGACCCTAATTTCAGCCCTAGATGGATATCTCCTTGTCATCAAAATAAGACCGTGGTAATCAAGAATGCGAGGGGAACAAGACTGTACTGTAAGTAAAACTGTCTCTATAGACGACATCAAACTCGCCCCAGCAGAATGAGTAGGACCCTTATATTAAACTGGAATGTGGGTCACACGGAATCTCTACACCCTGACAGGAAGGAGGGGTGAGACGTATTGGAATGATAAAACACACATGAAGAGTGATGGAAGACATTCCTGTTCACTTGAGGAAGATCTCATCTTTTCCCCAGGGATAATACATTGTTGTCTTCAGAGTAAGAAAGTCTCAAACTCCAGGAAGAAATCATGCTTTTGCTGCATTTTACTTTTAATATTTGAGCTTAATAATAATATTGTTCAGTGCTGCCTTATTTACCATTTGCTTTATCGTAGACAAAGTTGCGTTTACTACAGAAATTGTCACATCTGGCTCAGGCACCCCTAAAGCCTGATTACTTAGGGAATATTATTTTAAAGGGACCTGTGAGCAAAGATGATTTTAATTGAAATACCACTAAATGGCCTTCAGCTTTTGGTCGTATATGAACTAACACACTGGAACCCTTAATCCCTGCCTCTGGTGAAGTGATTGGTCCTGTCCACTTAAACATTCACTCTGACCGCATTGCAGACAAAGTGAACAAAGATGGATGGGAAGACAAAGAAATGATTAATAACATGCTAACAAAACTGAAATATTCCAGCCAGATATTGAAGGTAAACTAATAGAGGAATCCCTTGTCATGGATCTATCTACACATAAAGAAGAGTATAGATACTATTATGTCATTGAATGATTGCACTCACAGGAACGTGACTTGAAACTGTTAGACTAGAACATTGTGAAAAACCCCATATTTAATGAAGACTTTTACATTAGACAGGTATCTTGTACTTTCCCTTCATGGCCAACAAGTATAAGAATGTTACAATGAGGATGTTAGATGTTCCTGTTTCTTCAATTATGGCCACTGTTCCACTCCTTTGTTAAATAAAGGTAGCATGACAATTTTCAGCATCTCTGGGTTGTGTTCTAAGTGGTTCAGCAAAGTCCTTGATCTGTGTTTCTGCGCAGGGTGATAAGATGGAAAGATGCACTGAAGCAGAGCGTATGATAAAATGAAACTGTTTTTCTCCCTGGTCAACTGAAGCTGTTAAGTTCAATAAACTTCTTAGAGATTTTGATCACGTAGGCTATTGTATTTACCAAGATTTCCTATCTGCCCTTAATCAACCAGTTGTGAATAGTTTGTGCTGTGGAGCAAGTAATATCTTACAATGGAAATTAGTTCTGAATTGTTGGTGTCCTTGCGAATTCAATTATGTTTTGGACAGACTTCGACTACTTGTTGAAAAACAGGGAAACAAGCCTATCACAAACACTACTTTTGGAAACTAACTGATAATGCTAACTTTTGGGGTTACACGGATAACATTACTTCCCACATAGGCAATGATACATACACAGATAAGCCTTCAATATTCAGTCACATGGTATTATCATCAACAGACAGAGAGAAAAATGAACAATACTGCCCTAAACAATTTTTGTGATTTAAAAAGAATACATATTAAAGTAAAACTGTCTATATAGCCATGTGTTGACAGGGATCACTCTCATAATAGCACTGATGTGATCCTTCAGCTCACTCGGAAGGTAGAAATTCTTGATGATAAGAAGTTGTTCAAACATATTGCAATCAGAGGATCACCCACTTTATACGATTTATAAAGGAACTTACTCTTGGGGTAATTTGATTAATTAATCTATGCATGTTACGTATTCAAGACAGAATTGCAATTCCAGTTTTAAGGAATGATTTATAATAGATGCAATACTGTACTTGTTTTCTAGAAGGACCAAATATTCATCAACAATGGCTAGAAGAAACTCATCCCCTGAGAAACTGGCTTAACACTCTTGCTGAAACAATAGCTAAGATCTTTCCAGATGTTGTAAATTTAGCTTCTGCAGCAGCAAATATAGTTTCTGGGTGGATTGGCAGTACTTTAAGTTGGGTCGAAGGTTTTTTTTTGCAGTTTTCCAGTGGACAATTCCCTTAGCTGTTAGAATTACTGCTTTTGCTGAAATGCTGAAGCCTGCAAGGATGGAAATTTGGTGACTTCTGCCTTTTGTATAATGGCTCCACTCTTCAGACTCTGTTAACACCAATACCTGACCTGCACTGCCAAGGGTTATCTCTCATATGACTATGTCCCGATGAAGGCTCTTAGCCCGTAACCTCGACTGTTTGATCTTTTCCATAGATGCTGCCTGGCCTGCTGAGTTCCTCCAGCATTTTGTGTGTGTGCTTTGGATTTCCATCATCTGCAGACTTCCTTGTGTTTCTCATATGACTATGTCTGCTTTGCTATACATTGCCTTGTATTCACCTCTTTACCTATTCCTTTGTTTTCAATCCTGGAAGAGTGAAGGGCAGGTACTCCCTTAGTCACGTTACCCTTGCTCCCTCCTTTTCCTAGTCCTGATCACTACCATTATCTATGGGTATGCATGTTTCTTGCCTCATCCTGAAAGGGTCTGTCATGAATAACAGGTCTCATACCACCATCCCACAGAAAAATGAATCAATAAACATTATTTTTCACTTACCTATTTGGATTTTACATATTTACTTTCCAACATGGCCATGGATAACATTATATAACTTTGTTAATGATGGCATGATACCTTTGACTTTTAAAACCACTTGTGCGTGAAGTTATACAATGATAAAAGACTCACCAGGAGGAGGAAGGTGACGACCTCTGAAGAATCCATACTCCTGATTTTTTACCTATTTTGTTGCGATTTCTTTGGAAACTCTGATGTAATCCGAGGGCCTCCAACGTCTACAAAGTATCATTTTGTCACAAGGTAGAACTATTTGAATGTGTTTGATTACTATTTGAGTATCAGCAAATTTTGCACATGTGATACCCCTACAATGTAACAAATAGGTAGTAGGCAGCCGTCGATCCCAGGGGATCATGGGTTTGCGCCTCTGGTGGACTGTGTCCTCTCCAGGGTGCAAGCCTGGGTGGGAAGATTTGAGGAACCGGCTGTTGCCCCCGCAGCAGGCTCCCTCTCTCCGTGTCACTGGTGTTGTCCAAGGGAAGGGCAAGCGTTGGTACAGCTTGGCACCAGTGTCATCACAGAGGTTGCCAGAGTGAAGATGTAAACAACATCAAACCTCCTTAGGGACCTAGGCTCCAGATTTCTTCCTCAGGGTTTACTGCCGAAGTCTTTCCTATGGGTGGGTGTGGCCACAAGGCAGTGGAGTGTCCAGACCTTCTAGATGGGCTGCCGTCCATGGCTGACTAGCCCCACCTACCTGAAGCAACTGATTTTGTGGTCTGTCTTTACCCCTTCTCTTGTCAGTGGAAACAGTGCCGCCGGGTCTAGTAGCTAAGCCACACGTGAAGGCCAAGAGTTGGACTTGATTGGCAGAGACTGTTAGAGATCCACACCATTTGGAGCACTTTATAGGTAGCGGGAGCTTATCCCCACTATCACCCCCGGCTATGACAACCATAGGAGCCACAACTAGGACCACTAAGCATATTATTATTGCTTTTCATATTATACTGTATTTAATGTTACTAGAATAATTTATATATTTCGTTGATAAAACCCCATGGTTTAACAGAACAGACTGGGTAGCTCTGCTCAGTTAAGGCTTTCTGGGAAAACACAGAAGATGGGAAGGTGCATCAATTCTTCTCAGTTAGGTCCAATCCTTAACAAAGTAAAGAGGAAAATTTGAACAGTTACAGTCCAGTATCACCAAAATGGGAAAAAGCATATGCGCATGGCATGGTTGGTATCAGAATGTTAAGTTACAGCATACCAGTGGGTGTTAACTACCATGCAAGAGACAGATGTTTGTTCACACATGGCTTGAAAGCCTTTACCACTGAAGGAAGACCCTCTGTTGGCTTGTATGCAGGCGGGGTGCCAGCGTATACGAACGTGGTGTTATGTTCCGGATCGGTTCCCCTTTAAACTTAGTTAGGTTGCATTATGATCCGGACCACTGACTCCTTGTTCCCTTCTAATTCCGTTTCACGTGTCCCTTGAGCTTGGCCATTAATCTACTCTCGACCCGAACCGGCAGCTTATAAGCCCCTGGTTTTAGCTGTTTGGGGCGAGAGTGTTAGGAAGCATCAGCAAGTCACTGTCGCCACCACAAGCCAGAGTTATCTAGCCCGCATCGGAGTGCCGGCAATTCGCCTTCCTTTGCCAGAGTGGGTCCGGGCAAGGTCAATCTGCCAGGGGTGAGTTGAAGGTGGAGTCCTGACTCGATGTTCATGCCCAGTGTCCATGTCTATCCCTTGAAGAAGAGTCCCAGCTCGGTGCCTGAGTTGAAGGCGGAGTCCTGGCTCGACGTTCCGGTCCTGTGTTTGAATGTCCAGGGCCTGGCTGCGGTGATCCATGGTGTTCACGTCCTGGCCGCAGTGATTCATGGTGTCCACGTCCTGACTGCGGTGATCCATGGTGTCCATGTCCTGACTGTGGTGATCCATGGTGTTCACGTCCTGACTGTGGTGATTCATGGTGTTCACGTCCTGGCCGCAGTGATTCATGGTGTCCACGTCCTGACTGCGGTGATCCATGGTGTCCACGTCCTGACTGTGGTGATCCATGGTGTCCATGTCCTGACTGTGGTGATCCATGGTGTCCACATCCCGGCCGTGGTGATTCATGGTGTCCACATCCCGGCCGTGGTGATCCATGGTGTCCACGTCCTGGCCGTGGTGATCCATGGTGTCCACGTCCTGACTGTGGTGATTCATGGTGTCCACATCCCGGCCGTGGTGATCCATGGTGTCCACATCCCGGCCGTGGTGATCCATGGTGTCCACGTCCTGGCCGTGGTGATCCATGGTGTCCACGTCCTGACTGTGGTGATCCATGGTGTCCACGTCCTGGCCGTGGTGATCCATGGTGTCCACATCCTGGCCGTGGTGATTCATGGTGTTCACGTCCTGACCGTGGTGATTCATGGTGTCCACGTCCTGACTGTGGTGATCCATGGTGTCCACGTCCTGACCGTGGTGACCCATGGTGTTCACGTCCTGGCCGTGGTGATTCATGGTGTCCACGTCCCGGCCGCGGTGATCCATGGTGTTCACGTCCTGACTGTGGTGATCCATGGTGTTCAAGTCCTGGCCGTGGTGATCCATGGTGTCCACGTCCTGGCCGTGGTGATCCATGGTGTCCACGTCCTGGCCGTGGTGATCCATGGTGTCCACGTCCTGGCCGTGGTGATTCATGGTGTCCACGTCCTGACTGTGGTGATCCATGGTGTTCACGTCCTGGCTGCGGTGATTCATGGTGTTCACGTCCTGGCTGCGGTGATCCATGGTGTTCACGTCCTGACTGCGGTGATCCATGGTGTTCACGTCCTGGCCGCGGTGATCCATGGTGTTCACGTCCTGACTGTGGTGATCCATGGTGTTCACGTCCTGGCCGGGGTGATCCATGGTGTCCACGTCCTGACTGTGGTGATCCATGGTGTCCACGTCCTGGCCGTGGTGATCCATGGTGTTCACGTCCTGACTGTGGTGATCCATGGTGTTCACGTCCTGGCCGGGGTGATCCATGGTGTCCACGTCCTGACTGTGGTGATCCATGGTGTCCACGTCCTGGCCGTGGTGATCCATGGTGTTCACGTCCTGACTGTGGTGATCCATGGTGTTCACGTCCTGGCCGGGGTGATCCATGGTGTCCACGTCCTGACTGTGGTGATCCATGGTGTCCACGTCCTGGCCGTGGTGATCCATGGTGTCCACGTTCTGGCCGTGGTGATCCATGGTGTCCACGTCCTGGCCGTGGTGATCCATGGTGTTCACGTCCTGGCCGTGGTGATCCATGGTGTCCACGTCCTGGCCGTGGTGATCCATGGTGTCCACGTCCTGGCTGTGGTGATCCATGGTGTCCACGTCCTGGCCGTGGTGATCCATGGTGTCCACGTCCTGACTGTGGTGATCCATGGTGTCCACGTCCTGGCCGTGGTGATCCATGGTGTTCACGTCCTGGCCGTGGTGATCCATGGTGTTCACGTCCTGGCCGCGGTGATCCATGGTGTCCACGTCCTGGCCGTGGTGATCCATGGTGTTCACGTCCTGGCCGTGGTGATCCATGGTGTCCACGTCCTGGCCGTGGTGATCCATGGTGTTCACGTCCTGGCCGCGGTGATCCATGGTGTCCACGTCCTGGCTGTGGTGATCCATGGTGTTCACGTCCTGACTGTGGTGATCCATGGTGTCCACGTCCTGGCCGCGGTGATCCATGGTGTCCACGTCCTGACTGTGGTGATCCATGGTGTCCACGTCCTGGCCGTGGTGATCCATGGTGTCCACGTCCTGGCCGTGGTGATCCATGGTGTTCACGTCCTGGCCGTGGCGATCCATGGTGTCCACGTCCTGGCCGTGGTGATCCATGGTGTCCACGTCCTGGCCGTGGTGATTCATGGTGTTCACCTCCTGGCCGTGGTGATCCATGGTGTTCACGTCCTGACTGTGGTGATTCATGGTGTCCACGTCCTGGCCGTGGTGATCCATGGTGTTCACGTCCTGGCCGTGGTGATCCATGGTGTCCACGTCCTGGCCGTGGTGATCCATGGTGTCCACGTCCTGGCCGTGGTGATCCATGGTGTCCATGTCCTGGCCGTGGTGATCCATGGTGTCCACGTTCTGGCCGTGGTGATCCATGGTGTCCACGTTCTGGCTGTGGTGATCCATGGTGTCCACGTCCTGGCCGTGGCGATCCATGGTGTTCACGTCCTGGCCGTGGTGATCCATGGTGTTCACATCCTGGCCGTGGTGATTCATGGTGTTCACGGCCTGGCCGTGGTGATCCATGGTGTTCACGTCCTGGCCGTGGTGATTCATGGTGTCCACGTCCTGGCCGTGGTGATCCATGGTGTTCACGTCCTGGCTGTGGTGATCCATGGTGTCCACGTCCTGGCCGTGGTGATCCATGGTGTCCACGTCCTGGCCGTGGTGATCCATGGTGTCCACGTCCTGGCCGTGGTGATTCATGGTGTCCACGTCCTGGCCGTGGTGATCCATGGTGTCCACGTCCTGACCGTGGTGATCCATGGTGTTCACGGCCTGGCCGCGGTGATCCATGGTGTTCACGTCCTGGCCGCGGTGATCCATGGTGTTCACGCCCTGGCCGTGGTGATCCATGGTGTTCACGTCCTGGCCGCGGTGATCCATGGTGTTCACGTCCTGGCCGTGGTGATTCATGGTGTTCACGTCCTAGCCGTGGTGATCCATGGTGTCCACGTCCTGACTGTGGTGATCCATGGTGTTCACGTCCTGGCCGCGGTGATCCATGGTGTTCACGTCCTGGCCGTGGTGATTCATGGTGTCCACGTCCTGGCCGTGGTGATCCATGTTGTCCACATCCCGGCCGTGGCGATCCATGGTGTTCACGTCCTAGCCGTGGTGATCCATGTTGTCCACATCCCGGCCGTGGTGATCCATGGTGTTCACATCCTGGCCGCGGTGATCCATGTTGTCCACGTTCTGGCCGCGGTGACTGAAGGTCCTAGTTTCCAAGTCTAAGGCCCGCAGCGATCCAAGTCCCTAGTCTCCTAGTCCGAGGTTCATGTTCCTCTTTGTCCTCATTGACTTCCCGGTTCTCTGTGTAGCGAGTAATAAGCGCTATTTTATTGAACCTAAGAAAGACATGTTTGTGTCCTACTTGTGGGTCCTCTCCCAGCACTCTTGCACCCACCCTGTGACATGTGGAGTTTTGGGCTGCCTTGATGATTGTGGTTTCACTACAAGAATTCATCAAGACCAATCACATACATCTTGTACAAAGGTCAATTATCACAAGTATTTATTGTGAGAAGGTGGGTTGCCAGAAATAGGCCTATACAATCAATTTGTCACACCTGCTTTGGTGCAGTTGGTTTTGTTTATCTTATAGGAAGAGATCTTGTGATTGATCCTTTATTCTGGGCATTCTTTACCAATTGCAATGAATCACTTACAATCACCCAAAATAAAAGGCCACCAGTACAACAAGGCTAATTTCACAAAGGTGGCTTGTCTGCCACCATAATTGTGTTCAAATCCTTGGTGGGTTTCTTCAATCAGTGCTTCCAACTTATGGGCAGGAACAATTTGCTTCCAATCGCTCTCTGGGTGGCAAACCCAACCCGCGATTTCACCATTAACTTCATAATTGTACTGTTATGGAAATCCTTTGGAATTGGGTTCAGTTGTATTTAGGAGAGGTCTTAAAACATCATTCTTGTTATTTTTTACTTTGTGCTTAGTTACTACCAAACCTCTAGCCTTCCTTACCATAGTAATATCCATCAGCGGGAGCCAGAACATTGAAGACAGCATGAGTGGCAGTCAGAGGGCTTTATGCTCAGTAATCAATCTGTCGATTCTCAAGTCAGGGAACTCGAAATAAAAAACGCAACACTTAAGACTGACTGTAACATATAAGTAATGACTGTTGTCTCCCCTCTCATTGTGGATGGAGCGATATTTGTGTCTCCCTTGTTAGCGTGAGAGAGAGAGAGAGAGAACCTGCTAAAACCAGGATGTCAACCATTTTAAATTACTAAATTGGTTGCCATAGCAATTGTCAAGAGCTCTCTGAGCTGGACTAGAGCTAAATGATAATTCTTTCTAAAATAAACCTTTTGGTATAATGTAACCATGTCAATGTGATAATATTGGGTTTACTAACCATGAAGTTCAAAGCTCAAATGCAGACCTTAAGCCTACCGGATGTAAATAGTCATAGTACTGTCACTGAAAGGAGATTACACCAATCTTCAAAGACTAGCTCAGTTCAGTTCCCTGTTCATTCTCCATGATGAGGTTAGCTGTCAATACCCACTATTTGACATTTCTTTCAGTTGCACAATCCATTTTAAAATATTTTGTTAGTTTTTAAGTCTTACTCATTTATGCTGTTCTAAAATTCCAAGCAATATCTTTCTTTTTTCTTGGAAGGTACCTGTTTATTACCTTTATACCTTTAACTATTTACTAGTTTCTCTAATTTTCCTATCCAGTATTCCAGATGCATAAATAATCCTCAAATTATTGTTCATGAATTTATATACCTAAATTATTTCTGAACCACTTGTATTCATTTCTCAGAGCTTCTGACCTTTCTTATTTCTATCCCACTGTTATGACTATTAAATGGTTTCTTAGTATAAGATGGATTCTTGACCTCATAGTCTACCTCGTTAAAATCTTTCACCTTATTGTTTATTTGTACTGCACTTTATCTGTTGCTTTTACACCTTATTCTGCATTCTGTTATTGTTTAACCTTGTTTTATCTCAATGCACTGTGTAATATTTTGATCTGTATGAACAGTATGAAAGACGAGCTTTTCTCTTCACATTTGACAATAATAAACCAATTCCAATTCCATTTCCAATATTTTCACCCAAGTGGTTGCTTTCCATCTTGTTGTTAAATCTTTGCCAGATGAAATGAAATGCTGCTGGGTCGATAGCCAAACATATGACCTAGCAGTCTCCACCACAAGAGCCTTAAACCAGCAAATTCCATCGGTTAATGCATTTCTATCTGAATTGCAAATATCCCTTCAAGCCTTTCCTAGTTATTAATGCCATTGATACATATTTGGTGATCCTGCCTTGAGTGCTCATTTTCCGCAAAGTTTGCAATTTGGTTGGGTGCATGATTCCTGTTCTAACCTTTCCTTCCTGCCTTCCTTGAATCTTCAGAAACCACACAGCTTTTCTCTTCTATCTGCTTCTTTACCATCTCCAACAATCTGAGTGCCACCTCAAACCATCACCCTAAAAGCAACCCTTCATCCTTTGTGTGTCACATAGTCTCAGCTTCTGAGACTTCATAGAATTATTGCTGTATAGAAAACGGCTATTGTGCCAATTCCCAATGGATCAATCACATTTTCCTGCTGTTTGGAGTAGTTCTCTTTCAAGTGCTACATGTTACCTGCATCCGTTTAGCCCTCTTATCTGATAGTTCTACACATGCACTGCAGAGCACGTGTATGATAAGGGCTGCTTATTTCCACACTCAAGATGCTGAGCTTTCTCTGAACTACATGCAACATTAAAAGCTATTCTTATAAAGGAAACGTACCAACGTACTATTATAACAATATAACATCATTTCCCTTCCTGCATTGAATAAAAAAAATCATGATTTTTTTGG
This sequence comes from Hypanus sabinus, assembly GCF_030144855.1. Taxonomy (NCBI): domain Eukaryota; kingdom Metazoa; phylum Chordata; class Chondrichthyes; order Myliobatiformes; family Dasyatidae; genus Hypanus; species Hypanus sabinus. Next base: position 29,324,092 of record NC_082709.1, on the reverse strand, counting down.
TCTTTAAATGAGTTTTCTAATTTTTCAAATAATTATTGATATGGTGAAGCATTTTACTGAAATGGAGGTGCTAACTATTACATGAGCTGGGATTGCTTTATTTCTTCTTCAGCCTCCATTTTGCATTGACTGACAGTAGCAGTGTTTTAAGTTCTTCAAAGAACGATACACCTGAGGATTTGTGAGCCACATAATTCTGTGACAATTTTACTTTCATGGCAGTTACTTCAAATGGCTGCATGTCATGTGGAACCTGCTTGATTGCTTGCTTAAAACAGTTGTCAAATTTTAGTTAGACTTGTATACTCAAGCCGTAATAGTGTAGATCAGAATTTTATAATCTGCATGGGATTTTGTGCTATTTTTCTTGGCTTTGTTAGGTAGATGCTGATGATCTTTTCCATGGGGTATGTGTACACATAGTTTGTGTAAGTAAGTATATGCCTGTAGCATTTCTACTGTTGAAAGGAGCTTTGCTGTATAGTTTTATCAGAATAGATAGTTCTTGCTTCTGGTGATTTCCCTTTGGCATAAACAGTATAAGCAACTTTCTATAGTGTTCGCATATGCTTCTCCAATTCACCATTGGAGCTTGGCAGGTTGGGTGAGATTTTGTTGCATATGAAACTGAAGAAGGCTGCAAACTTCTTGGAATCAACTCCTTTTGACAGTGGTCCAGTGTCTGCAGAAAAGTACAAAGATGGAATCATGCCCTGTGATGGTAGTCTTTGTAGAACTGATGATCAATTGTTAGAAGCAAACGGGTCAACAGAGAGGAGACCTGCGAAGTGAAAGCTAATGTTGACCCATGGCCTTTTGGGTAACCTAGACCTCAGTACTGATTTTGGTAGTTTGGAATTGTAGTTACTTGACACGCTACATACTTGTACATTTTGTGTTCAATCAAACCATGTGTTCCTCACTGCCACAGCTGTTTCCTTAACAGTGGTTTGGTTTTTTTGATTCCTTGTTAGCTTTCATGAGTAATGTGCATGGAGTGACTGTGGCATGAAAATGCAGTGAACTCCTGGCACAGGTCCGAGGTGAACAATATAGAAACCTTGCATTGTAGTTATGATACCACCAAGTGGTGCAGCTTCCAGGATATGATTATTTTTTGAAACTGAATTGTTGCATGTCTGGTTTAGAGCAGCATCTGGCTTCACTGCAGCTTTCATTTCACTCAATGACACCTTTCTTTCATCCCTTATTGAATTGATTGTAACCTATTACATATGTAATCTCTGCAATGCTGGGTCTAGACCCAGAAGAGTTATCATGATTAACTTTGAGCCATGCTCTGATCTTTGTGTTGAAATATTCTGTCCTACCTGAAGCTTTGATGAATGTGATCAGTCACAGGTACCGAGGGTCATTATGAACGTTGTTGCTGTTTGTTTTGCCTTCAATCCTTCCCACGAAACTCTGATGAATTCTAACACACTGGGCTTGCGAAACAATAAAGTCTTACAGGACATTCTGATTTATGGGTTAAGTGCCATTAAAATAATAGCATTGTTTTAAGTTCCACTTATATAATCGATGTGGCAATCATTTCCTTTTGACAACTTGAATGAAGAGTTTTATTCTGATTCTACTCACTGCAGTGTTTTGTCTTTCTCCATTACATGCTTTGTTCTTTGAAAGTGATAACGACCTAGAAAATTCAAGTGAATCTGCACTTCAGAATCAGAATCAGGCTTAATATTAACGGCATATGTCATGAAATTTGTTGACTTTGCCGCCACAGTACAATGCAAAACATAATAATAGAAAAAAACTGTTAATTACAGTGTGTGTATATATATAAAATAAACAGTTAAGTTAAATAAGTAGTGCAAATAGAGAAATAAAAACTGGTGAGGTATTGTTCATGGGCTAAATGTCCATTTAGAAATAGGATACCAGAGAAGAAGAAGCTGTTCCTGAATCTTTCAGTGTGTGCCTTCAGGATTCTATATCTCCTTCCTGTTGGTAGCAATGAGAACAAGGCGTGGCCTGGGTGATGGAGACCCTCAATGATGGATGCCGCCTTTTTGAGGCTTCGCTCCTTGAAGGTATCCTGGAGACTAAGGAGGCTGGCACTCATGATGGAGCTGACGAAGTTTACAAATCTCTGCGGCTTATTTTGATTCTGTGCAGTAGATCCCCTCCGCCCCCGCCACACCGATACCGGACAGTGATGCAGCCTGTCAGAATGCTCTCCACGGTACATCTGTAGAAATTTTTGAGTGTTTTGGTGACATACCCAATCTTCTCAAACTTCGAATGAAATATAGGTGCTGTTGTGCCTTCTTTGTAGCTGATATATTGGGTCCTGGTTAGATCCTCAAAAATATTGACACTCAGGAAGTTGAATTTGATAATTCCTTTCAATTTCTTTCAGTTGAAGTTGCTTCAGTGTCCTTCAGTGATCTGTGCTGTTAGCTATCACTCAAGGTCAAAAGATTCATTCTTTGCAGCCTGTTGTCTGGGACATGTGAACACTGATAAATTGTTTGTTTCTGCCCTGTGTGGTGGGACACTACAGAAACTACATTCTGCTGTGGAGTATAATTATTGCTATTACTGGTTTATTTTTGTCGCATTTGCCGAGATACAGTGAAAATCTTGATGCCCATAACGATCATTTCATCACAACAGTGCACGAAGGGAAAAAACAGTAACAGAGTGTAGAACGGAGTTAAAGTTGTAGAGAAAGTGCAGTGCAGGTAGACAATAAGGTACAAAGCCATAGACTGTGAAGTTCAGAGTCCATCTTATTGTACTAGAGGACTGTTCAATAGTCTTATAACAATGGGATAGAAGCTGTCCAAGTGTTTGTTGTAATTAATGGGAGCTAATTGTGCTCATAAACGCCACGTACTACTTCACTATCATCTTGTAGGAGGGATACTTTTTCCATATGTAACTTGCGTTTCCAAGTTTTACCTTGACTTCCAAACCGGCTCGACCACATTTCTCAGTGGGATGTGACCAGTGGGCACTGAATGTGATATTGAATGGTGTGAGGTTAGGCATCATTACTGCCATTCTTTATCATATATGAATATGATTATTACAATTCATATAGCTAGGGTGCCTCACACCTTTGCACAGTACTGTATTTGTCAACGCGGAGCAAAGAGTGAGTTTGTGAATCTGGTGGACGCAAAGGATGTTGGGAATGGCTGGGGCACAGTGGGAGGGGCAGAGAAGGAGTGCCAGGGTAGGGAGTGGCACAGGTGTAGACAAACCAGCCCTGAGACAATGTCATTTGATTCTAAACAATTGGCTTATTGATCATTACAGAGCGTCTCTCTGGTGCTTCCCACTCCTTCCCCTTTTCCCAACCATCATTCCTCTCTCCCTGTCCCCTTTCCACTCTCAGTCTACAACAGAGACCCATATCAGAATCAGGTTTATCATCACTCACAGGTGTCATGAAATTTGTTTTCTTTTGCAGCAGCAGTACAGTGCAATACATTAAAATTACCAAAGTGCTGTGCAAAAGTCTTAGGCACCCTGGATAGATATGTGCGTGCCCTAAACATTTGCACAGTACTGTATGTTTTCAGTGTTGGCTGCCTTGCAGAGATTTGAGATTAGTTAAATCAGGTGAGGATTTACCATCTCCCCACCACCTTCAGGATTAAAGACAAGCTGATTCAACTACAGTTAATACTGTATCAAAATTGACACCAGAAGATGACTTGAGACGATAATCACACAAGTGAAATGTTCAAGCTAACAGACACTGCATTTCAAGTCCTCTGCCTTTGTTGGCAGTATTAGCTATGACTCTTCGAGTTTTGTATCTTTGTTCTATACCAGGCTCATTGCCAAGCGCAATGTAGAACAATGGTTGCATTATTTATGCAACACCCCAAGTACTAGTCATGCTCAGAACTACATACAATGTTAAAAAGGAAATGCACTCTTTTCAAACAGGAAATGCTTTAAAATGGCATCACAATACCAAGGAATAATACAACAGTCCCAGGGTTCTGTAAGGGTTCCATCCATGAGAACTATTGGAATGCCAATTTCCCTGTCAGTCAGAAATATCCATTGTCTTTAGTAACCCACATTCTTTCACCACCTCAAGGTTCGATGCGTTGTGCATTCACACTCTTCTGTGTGGCTATTTGAGTTCCCGTTGCTTTCCTGTCTGGTCTGGCCATTCTTCTCTGACCTCTCTCATTAACAAGGTATTTTCACTCACAGAATTGCCACTCACTGGGTGACTCTTGTTTCTCGCACCTTTCTTTGTAAACTCTGAAGACCGTTGTGTGTGAAAGTCCCAGGAGATCTGCAGTTTCTGAGATATAGAAATATCTGTCAAAGCCAGTTAGATCACATTTCTTCCCCATTCTGATATTTGGTTTGAATACCAACTGAACCTCTTGAGCATGTCTGCATGCTTTTAGACAATGAGCTGCTGCCACATGATTGGCTGATTAGATATTAAAAATGCAAACTTTCTCATGTTTAGATATTAGATGTTTAGCAAGATGAAGAAGCTGATTATTAACCTTAGGAGAAGGAAACTAGAAGTCCAAGAGCCAGTCCTTTCTCATTGTTATCATTTCAGAGGACCTGTCCTTGTTCCAGCATGTAAATGCAATTATGAAGAAAAGAGGCAGCACCTCTACTTCCTTAGGAGTTTGTGAAGATTCGGCATTATATCTAGATGTGTGGTGGAGAGTCTGTTGACTGGCTGCATCACAGCATGGCATGACAATACCAATGCCCTTGAACAGAAAGTCCTACAAAAAGTAATGGGTGTATGCAGTCCATCGTGGGTAAAGCCCTCCCAACTAACTGAGCAGATCTACATGGAGCACTGTCACAGGAAAGCAACATCCCTCATCAAGGACACCCACCACTCAGGCCATGCTCTCTTCTCACTGCTGCCATCAGGAAGGTGCAGGAGCCTGGGGACTTAGTCTGCCAGGTTCAGGAACAGTCATTACCCCTCAACCACCAGGCTCCTGAACCTTCACTCAACTTCACTAGCAGCATCACTGAAACCTGTGAGTTCACTTTCCAGCACTTTTCATTCATGTGCTCAGTATTTATTGTGTATTTATTTATTTATTATTATTATTTCTATCTTTTTGAACTTGCACAGTTTGTCTTTTGAACACCCAGTTGATGCAGTCTTTCATTGATTTTATTATGGTTATTATTCTGTTGTGGATTTATTGAGTATGCGTGCAAGAAAATGAATGTTAGGGTTGCATATGGTGATAGGTATGTACTTCGAAAATAAATTTACTTTGACCTTTGAATTTTATTTGCATTGATGAATAGGTGTACAGGTGTACCTAATAAAATGGCCACTGAGTATATACTGTATCCAGTCATAACTAAATACTATGGAATATTTTGTTAATATTATTATTGCCAGCTTGAAAAAATGCCTTTAGAAGAGTCGGAAAATTTGTGTAAAGTCAGATTCTGTAAGTCAGGTCGTTCAGAATTCAGGAAGCCCTGTACTCCGGCCAATTCCTTTCCAACGCACTGATTGCTTCTGTTTCCACTACACACGCAGGCAGTGAACTCCAGGACCCGACCACACCCTGAGTACAAATATTTTTCTATACATTCCCTTTTAATTTTTTGGCCAAAAAAATATTCTAACCCATGTCTTTTGAACAGTTTGCTAATAGAATCTCCTTTCCTCTATATCAGGCGGTGATGATCTTGGAGTAAAGCTTGTGTACTGCAATAAGGTAACTCTTTATGCAAATATATTGTCTGGGTCTAAACCCAATATCTGAAACTCCCTCAACTGGAGGAATGACAAGGTTCTCCAGCTATACTTTAAAGCTATAAAAAAGTATTCATACTCCTTGGATATTTTCATTTTCTTCATTTTTACAAAATTGAATCACAATAGATTTTTTCATGTCAAAGTGAAAACAAATCTCTAGAAGTGATCTAAATTAATTAAAAATATAAAACACAAAATAATTGATTGCATAAGTGTTCAACCCCTTCAAATCAGTATTTAGTAGATGCACCTTTGGCAGCAATTACAGCCTTCAGTCTGTGCGGATAGGTCTCTATCAGCTTTGCACATCTGGACACTGCAATTTTCCCCCATTCTTTACAAAACTCCTTAACCTCTGTCAGATTGCCTAGGGATTGTGTGTGAACAGCCCTTTTCCAGTCTAGCCACAAACTCTCAATTGGATTGAGGTCTGGACTCTGACTTGGCCACTCCAGGATATTATATACATATATAAAATGTTGTTTTTTAGCCATTCCTATGTAGCTTTGGCTTTAATACATAGAGATCATGTCCCTTCTTGCTACTACAATCAGCAGGAAGTACAAAAGTTTGAATCTAATAATTAAAGGTTCAGGAACGGCTACTTCCTTTTAATTATCTGAATCAATTTGCACAACCCAAATCCTGTTGCAGCAACAGAACACTATTGATCAGCTCATGTTGTCTCTGAATGTTTTCTTTTGCTGTTCATTGAAGAACCAACATGAAAACAGGTTATTTTGAATTCCATATTATGAACTAAGAAAGAGATCATTGGTGAACTACAAACACTCTGAAAATGCAGGAAATCCAGAGCACATACTCGAAATGCTGGAGGAACTCAGCAAGTCAGGCAGCATCTATGGAGAGTGTTATGAACCCTGTAACTGGGTCACTTCCCAGCAAAGATAGAGAGGTCTGTTGAAGTCTGATGATACTATTTTTAACAGTATTTATTAGTAAAAATACACAAAAATAATATCAATGCAAATATACAGATAGTATACGTCATCAATACCAAATCTAAAAGTGCGGGTATAGTAATAATCAATAAGAAATAAGCTCTATCGTTGTTTAGGGGATAATGTATTGTCCAATGGAAATATAAAAGTCACTCAGTTCATGCAGGCTGCAGCCTTTGGGGACCGCTGGGTTTGCAATGGTTGGACAGAGAGAGAGTTTTGGGAGAAAAACTTGCTGATTCCTTTTATGATTTCGATCCGTCGGAGCCTCGTTGGTGTGGCCGTTCACTTGTGGCCTCTCCTTTAGCTAAACCGTTCTTCCGTGGTGAGCCCGCCAATTCCAGTCAAGGGAAGGATGCACACGAGCCCCCACTGGCTGTCGTTATTAAACGCTGTCATGGGATTTCTAGCATTTCTTCTGGTGCGTCTAAAGGGGTTGTTCCCCAGACCCTCTTTTATCCTTACTCATGGGGTCTCAAATGTCAATCAGGTTGGGATGATGCAATCCCTCAACCAGCCCACTCTGGTCGTCCCTTGAGGGGCTTCAATGAATGGTACAGTACTCAATACACAATTCCGTCTCCAAGAGACAATAGCAGTTATCAGTGGTTTTGTTTCGCTGAGGCCAGGACACATTCCAAACCTTGTGGATTATCTCTCATTTCCTGGGTTCCAGACACGAATTAATAGTGATCTTGTGATTCTCAAAAAGGAGGGGGTGACTTTGTACCCTTCGGCCCCTCAGAGTTGTGGCACATTCGTAACACCCCCTTCTTTCAAAGTTTTTACCACCGGTAAAAATGAATTAATACAGAGTCTTACAGGATTTTCAGAATCTACAAATCATACAAAAGAGTTTTTTTTCACTACAGAGTAATACAGTTATACATTCAATTCAGCATCTAAGCAGTTAGCGATTATGTTGTCACTTCCTTTAATATCTTAACATTTTGTACCTTAATAAATTCTTGTAGCATCAGACTTTAATTTAATAACCACCTATTTTTATTCCTTTTCTTCAGCAAACAAAAACTAAAGAGTTGTGTTCTTAGCTTACATGTATATTACAAAAGTTCATGCAAATACTAATCTTTATGTTACTTTCAAACTTAACAGTCAATCTTCCATGGGGGTTGTCTTTATTATTCACATGCTTTGTCGAAATCCCTTAAAACCGGATCCTGTTATTTAAAATGGCGTCCCATTAACCCTTGCCTCCTTTCCAGTTAATTCCCACGTGGTTAACTTGTATACTAGTGTGGAATAGGCTTTCGCATGCTCCTTTCATAGGAGTTATTTTATCAACAATGTGTTCCAAACTTAGACAATTTTCCGAATTTCCACACAATTCTTTAATTTTAAGCAAGTTGGTAGCATGAGTTTTCAGTTTAAACTCTGCAAGCGATCTCTCTTTGTCCAAACAGCATTTCAAATTCTGCCTCTTCACAGCACTCCCTTGAATAACAATAGTGTGTGGGGCACCGTTACATTCCAAATCAACCTGTAATTGATTCGCAGGCACCGTGTTGCCAAGCCATTGTCTCTGTAGCCTGGTTGCTGCTTCTGCCATCAATCCAGACTTTAAATTTTCTTCATTCAATTTAGGAACTACACTTTTCCCTTTTCCTTCAATAATAATATTCACCTCACCACCTTTTGTCTGCTCACTAACTTTTAACACACCTTCGAACACAAACAACTGGGAATTCTCACTTCCCACTATTACCAAAGTTAACCCTTTCTTCACTGAACCAAGTCCATCTGACCCACAAGGACTGCATTCCTTTTCAACTGAATCAAATACCTCAGACTTTTTCTGAGCTCCATTACTAGGTTCAGTACCACGTGCATCCACATCTTGAACACACTCAAGTGGGACATTTGCCTCTTCCAGGCTTTCAATACCTGTACCCTTTTCAAATTCTAAATTCCCCTGATCCTCCCAGTTCCTCTCTGGGCAACTCCCTTCTGGAGTAAACTCAACCCAGTGGGCTGAAACAACCTCATCTGCCAACCCAGCAGACTTCTTCAAGGTAATGGCATCCTTTTCATCTAGGACTGCCCTCATTTCATTATCGGGAACACATTTAAAATTTTCAACTTCTTCAAACAGTTCTGCCAAACCAGACAGATCATCCATGTCCAACCCTGGACCTTTTAACAGTCTTATCTGTTTCTCATCTTTACTCTGTGCCTCTATAAATTTCCTCCTGGCTAAGGGCAGGTCTATCTCCTCTCCCTTACTCTCTTTCACTTTCCTATTCTCCATTTTACCACCCTCTAACTCCTCTTGGTACAGGGTCAGTAAAAACATCTCGGCCAAATCGATACTGGCTGGATTTAAACTGGTCTCGTTCTCAGCTGCCTTTCTCAACATGCTGCGAGTGGTCGCGCATGCGGGATAGATCTTGGAATCTAGGGGCGGGTCCTCAACACTTACAGGCTGGCTCGTCAGCTCCATGGCCGACCAAACGTCACCATCAGCTAAATCGTTACCCAGAAGGATGTCTACGTCAGTTCATGGGAATTCTGATCGCACTCCTATTTCAACTGGTCCAGATACCAGCTCACAATTTATGATGATCATATGCAAAGGCACCGCTTCTGTCTCTTTTCCTATGCCTCTCAAAACTACCTCTCCAGTCTGAGGACCAAAACCTAGTACCTTACTGTGAATCAATGACAGCTCCACTCCCGTGTCTCTCCAGATCCGCACTGGAACCGGTGTGTCTCCCTCTTTCACAGACACGGTTCCTTCTGAAATACATTTCTCAGACCCCTCTCGTATTCTGTCCACCTGGGGCTTTCTCGTCGATTTACTGATCACCACAACACATCCTATAGGGACTGCTGCTTTCCATTTTCCTGTCTCCTTCCTCGGAGCAAGGCACTTAGATGCAATATGACTCACCTTTCCACAATTAAAACAGGTCAAGCCAGGACCTCTCCTGCCATCTTGCCTTTCCTCCTCCTTAATTTTACCACTAGCTCCTGGCGGGATCTCTGCTTCAGCCGGCGGGCTTTCTCTACCGTCCCCACGGTCTCTCTGGTAACTTTTATTCGAGGAAAACTTTGTCTTGTGGGTTAGGGCATATTCATCTGCGAACCTAGCAAATTCGGAGATGGACTTATTCGGCTTCTCATTCAAATCCATCTGGATATCATCCGAAACACAACCTTTAAATTCCTCAATCAGAATTAACTCCCTAAGACGCCAAAAATCTTCTTCCACCATTTCTGCTGCACACCAACGATCTAAGAACACACCCTTCTCATAGGCAAACTCGACATACGTCTGATTCCATCCTTTCTTTAAATTTCTGAACTTTTGTCTACAGGCCTCCGGTACCAATTTGTAGGTCCGAAGAATGGCCTCCTTTACTTTTTCATAATTCTCAGACTCCTCCTCCTCCATGGACAATGCCGCATATGCCCGTTGTGCCTTCCCTTTTAACACACTTTGTAACAATGCCACCCACTGATCTTTGGGCCACTTCTGACTCACTGCCACCTTTTCAAAATGCAAGAAATAGCTATCAACATCCGTCTCCTCGAACGGAGGTACTAACCTAAACTCCCGACTGACATTAAACCGCTCCTCTCGGTCTGACCCTTGATCTCTTCGCTCGTGCCTTAACTTCTCCAGGTCCATCTCATGTTGCCTCTGTTTCTCTTTCTCCTCATACTCCCTCTCCTTCTCTTTTTCGGCCCTTTCCTTCTTTTCAGCTGCTTCCAGCTGTTTTAACTGAATTTCATGCTCCCTCTGCTTCTCAGCTCTGTCCTGCTCTAACTCCTTTAGCTGGAGCTCATGCTCCCTCTTCCTCTGTTCCATGTCCAGCCTCAATTTCTCCAACTCTAACTGAGCCGTCCCACTAGCTGGTACCTTTTCAGTGATATTTTCCAATACCTCAGCTGAAAACACATTCTTTACAATATAATACTGAGTTATGGCCCTCCACACCTCCTGCTTTTTCATCAACAACCTCTCCTCTGTGAGATTTAGTCCTTTAGCAATATTTATCAAGTCCGACTTTGTGGCAGCCTCTAGCACCTCCAGAGTTGGGTTTTCTATAAATTCATCAACGTCCATCTTTGCTGGTTTCCCATCTGGTTACCCGCACAACCAGACCCACGTTTGGACTTAAAAGCCCGATTCACTGGCCCTCCAATTTTGTATCAAATCCCAGATGAGCCCCCACTTTGTTACGAACCCCGTAACTGGGTCACTTACCAGCAAAGATAGAGAGGTCCGTTGAAGTCTGATGATACTATTTTTAACAGTATTTATTAGTAAAAATACAGAAAAATAATATCAATGCAAATATACAGATAATATACGTCGTCAATACCAGATCTAAAAGTGTGGGTATAATAATAATCAATAAGAAATAAGCTCTATCATTGTCTAGGGGATAATGTATTGTCCAATGGAAATATAAAAGTCACTCAGTTCATGCAGGCTGCAGCCTTTGGGGACCGCTGGGTTTGCGATGGTTGGAGAGAGAGAGAGTTTTGGGAGAAAAACTTGCCGATTCCTTTTATGATTTTGATCTGTCGGAGCCTCATTGGTGTGGCCGTTCACTTGTGGCCTCTCCTTTAGCTAAACCGTTCTTCCATGGAGAGCCCGCCAATCCCAGGCAAAGGGAAGGACGCACACGAGCCCCCACCAGCTGTCGCTATTAAACACTGTCATGGGATTTCTAGCATTTCTCCTGGTGTGTCTAAAGGGGTTGTTCCCCAGACCCTCTTTTATCCTTACTCACGGGGTCTCAGATGTCAATCAGGTTGGGATGATGCAATCCCTCAACCAACCCACTCTGGTCGTCCCCTGAGGGACGTCAATGAATAGTACAATACTCAATACACAATTCCGTCTCCAAGAGACAATAGCTGTTATCAGTGGTTTTGTTTCGCTGAGGCCAGGACACATTCCAAACCTTGTGGATTCTCTCTCATTTCCTGGGTCCCAGACCCGAATTAATAGCAATCTTGCGATTCTCAAAAAGGAGGGGGTGACTTTGTACCCTTCGGCCCCTCAGAGTTGTGGCACATTTGTAACAAGAGAAATAAACAGTCGATGTTTTGGGCCAAGACCCTTTATCAATCTGAACAGTGAACAGTGATCATAATGAGATAGAATTTTATATAAAACTGAAAGTAATCAACTCAATCTTCAATCAGGTTTCTAAATAAAAATATAATAAAGCCTCAAACATGAGCTGCATCAGTGATGTGGTAGAATAGGAAAATATATTAGTAAACAATCAATGGATAATATTTAAATAATTAATACAGAGTTTGTAAACAATATATACCTCTTTAAGGCACAAAGCCAAACAGGAAGAGTGACCATGAAGGGAAATTAAAGAGAATATTAGATTAAAGAAGCACCTTTCAAAACATTGCCCAAAAATGCTATTAATTTGAGGATCAGAAAATTTTCAGAATTTGGCAGAGGACCAACATAATTATAATGAAATGCAAAGTAGAATATGAGGCAATGTAGCGAGGAGCATAAAAACAGAAGCTTCTATAGGTATGCAGAAGTAAAATCAGCAAAAAGATAGCATGGCTTCCTTACATTCTGAGTCAGGAGAAATTATGTTATGGAAAGTATATGGCTAAGATATTAAATAAATATTTTGTGTCTGACTTCACAGAAAGTGACACAGAGAGCTTTTTCAAAATAATTGTAAATGAATGATGTAGAGTGATTGAGAAACTGAATGAAATTAACATTGAAAAAGGATCTAGTGTTTTCCTGGCATATATGATGCATAAACTTTTCTCAGGCTTCCAGCTGGGTACAGGTATCAATTTTAACTGACATTTCGATGACAAACTCTGCCATGTTCATCAGAGATGATGCCTGGGCATGTCTAGTCCAGTGGTATTTATAGCCCCGTAGTCTGTCTCTCCTGATTGGTTAGTCCTCATCCAATCAGGTTTCAGCTCTCCCACTATTTTACAATCGAATTCTATTCTTATTTAGAGTGAGACCTTCATCCTTGTTGAAATCCTTTTCCTCTAATTTTATTTCAGTGGCTTCCTTTACCAGATGTTCCCAAAAGTCATTGGCACAGCTCAGTTGTTTTGTGTCGTCAAAATAAATCCTATGGCCATTTCAGTTGCAATGTTCTGCTACCGCCAGTTTCTCCAGGTAACTCAAACTGATACACCTCCTGTGCTCTTTGATGTGGGTTTCCACCGTGTGAACTGACGGGCCGATACACGCTACTCCGCAGTCACAGGGAATCCTGTAAATGCCAGTCGACCTGAGTCGCAGTCATCTTTGATCCGCATAAGCTGTGATTTGTGCCTCCCTGTGGGATAGGCACAATCTACGGATCCTTAAGAGCCAAAGGAACACTAGCCAATAGAATTCAAAGGTCAACTGAAGGGGTAGCCAATCAGGACAGAGGCAAGTGAACAGGGGCCTATATAAACATGAGCACTCCCAGAGAGGAACACCAACAACTATGCACTGAGCATGTCTGCTCAACTGGTGATGAAACGTCTGCCAGCTAATTGCCAAGCTCAGTGAACACCACAACATCACACAGCTCCAACAGCTCAGAAGGTAGTAACTGTAACCCAGCTTCTTATGGACAGAGGAAGGAAACTATTGACCCATTCACCTGTCATAATTAGTAGGGAAAATGCTGGTATTGATTATTAAGAAAGGAAATAAAGAAGACTTAAATTAGAATTGGTAAATCATTTTATTGTTGTCACATGTTTAGTGGAAAAATCTCTCTTGCATACATTTCATAACAAGGGGGCATTGTGATAGATTAGGGTAAAGCAATAACAGAGTGCAGAATGAAGTGTTATAGCTACAGAGAAAGTGCAGTGCAGGTCAACAATAAGTTGCAAGGTCCTAACAAGGCAGATTGTGAGGTCAAAAGTCAACCTTACTGTACTAGAGAACCACTTAATCGTCTCATAGTGTGAGAGAAGCTATTCTTGAGCATGGAGGAACATACTTTGTGGCTTTCATATCTCCTGCCCAAGGGGAGAGGGGAGAAAAGAAAATGTTTGGGGTGGGTGGGACCTTTGATTATGCTCTCTGTTTTACCAAGGCAGTGAAAAGTGTAGACAGAATCCATGGAGGGGTGACTGATTTCTGAGATGCACTGAGTTGTGTCCACAGTTCTCCATGGTTTCTTGTAGTCATGAGCAGAGCTGGGTGTATTGATAACAATTGTTGAGAGTCAGAGGGGATGTGCCAAATTTCTAAAGCCTCCTGAAGAAGCAGAAGTGCTTTCTTGGTCATAGCAACTCTGTGGTTGGACCAGAATAGACTATTGGTGATGCTCACTCATAGCCCTTGATCCTCTTGACTTAGCATTGTTAAAGTAAACAGGAGCATGGGTGTTATTACTCCCCTTCCTGAAGTCAATGACTTTTGTTTTGTTTTCAGTCTCCTGGCATTGAGAGAAAGATTGTTGATATGACACCATGTCACTAGGCTCTCGGTCTCCTTCCTGCACTCTGGTGCATCATTATTTGAGATATGGTCCACTGTGGTGGCATCATCTGCAAACTTGGAGTTAGAACAGAACCTGGCCAGGACACTGTGAGTATATATTCACAGAATCCATTCAAGTAATGCAGGCAATGAGGAAGGAAAAGAATATGTTGGGCTTTACTACAAGATGATTTGAGAATCAATGATTTGGATGAGAATGTAAGTGACAGGTGGTATTGAAGTCTGTGTTATAGTGAACAGTGAACAAGGTTGTCGAAGTTACTACAGGATCTATACCAACTGGGAAAGTGACCAAACAATAGCAGATGGAATTTAACTCTGACAAGTGAAAAGTGACGAACTTTGGGGAGTTAAGCCAGGGCAGGGCAAACACAGTGAGCAGAAGGGCCCCAGGGAGTGTCGATCACAGGATGGAATCAGAATCATGTTTATTATCACTGAAAGATGTTGTGAAATTTTGTGTTTTGAAACAGCAGCACAGTGAAAGGCATAAAAATTACAAGAATAATTTGAATCGGGAGCAAGTTACAGCTTGTGATTCAGCTGGGAGCTCAGAGAATTCGACCGTGCAGGTAGGATTTAAGCCTACCTGGTCAATACCTGTGGAGGAGGGGGAACTGCGCAGGCGCGAGTGACGTCAGCGTCGAGCGCGCACTTTAAAAGGCAGGACTTCTTTTCAGAGCGGGCAGCGTCGAGCGGGCAGCGGAGTCCTGGGCTTTGGCTAAGTGGAGTCCGTGGAAGCAGAGTCCTGGGCTTTGTCCGTGGAAGCAGAGTCCTGGGCTTTGTCCATGGAAGCAGAGTCCTGGGCTTTGGGTAAGTGGGCTTCAGCGTAAGGGGACTTCGGTAAGCTTGTGTGATTGCTCGCTGAGGGGAAGAAGGTAAGGTCGCTAGGTGCTTTTTAGACTTATTCTATTAATCCAGTTCAGGTATGGGGGAGACAGTCAGAGCAGTGGTGTGCTCCGTATGCAGTATGTGGGAGGTTAGGGTCAACACAGTTGTCCCTGATGACCACACCTGCAAAAGGTGCGTCCAGCTGCAGCTCCTATCAGACCGAGTTAGGGAGTTGGAGCAGGAGCTGGATGAACTACGGATCATTCGGGAGGTGGAGGCAGAGATAGATAGGAGTTATCAGGAGGTAGTCACACCAAAAAACCAAGAAGTAGGCAGATGGGTGACGGTCCAGAGAGGCAGGGGGAGCAGGCAGAGAGAGCAGAGCACCCCTGCGGCCATTCCCATTAACAATAAGTATACCGTACTGGATACTGTTGATGGGGATGACCTACCAGGAATGAGTTGTAGTGGTCCTGCCTCTGGCACAGAGGTTGAACCCTCAACTAGAAAGGGGAGGAGGGAAGAGAAGAGAGCGATAGTTTTAGGGGACTCTATAGTTAGGGGGGCAGATAGGAGATTTTGTGGGGCAGATCGGGAGTCTCGGATGGTATGTTGCCTCCCTGGTGCCAGGGTCCGGGACATCTCAGATCGGGTGCAGGCTATTCTTGAGAGTGAGGGCATGAACCCAGATGTAGTGGTCCATGTAGGGACCAATGATGTAGGTAAGGGGGTCCTGCTTAGAGAGTTCAGGGAGTTAGGAGTGAAGCTGAAAGGCAGGACCTCCAGGGTGACAATCTTGGGATTGCTACCTGTGCCACGTGCGAGTGAGGCGAAGAATAGAATGATTATGCACATTAATATGAGGCTGAGAGCATGGTGCAGGAAGGAAGGGTTCAGGTTTTTGGATAATTGGTCTTTGTTCCAGGGACATTGGGATCTGTTTCGAAGGGATGGTCTACATCTGAATTGGAGGGTACTAACATTCTTGCAGGAGTATTTGCCAGTGCTGCTCGGGGGGGGTTTAAACTAGATGTGCAGGGGGCAGGGATCCAGATCTAGAGGGTTGGTCAGAAGGTGCATGGGGTTAAATGTGTACAAGGTTTGGGTGATCTTGAGAAGGTCATCAAAATTCAGGGTGCAATTTGCCCGATGGAAGTTCAAGGAGCTGGGTTAGATACAGTAGACAGTGTTTTAAGCAAAGAGAGGAGGAATGGGCTAAGAATTCTATACTTGAATGCGCGTAGTGTCAGAAATAAGACAGATGAGCTTGAAGCTCAGATGAAAATGGGGAACTACGATATTGTTGGGATAACGGAGACATGGCTGCAAGGGGATCAGGCCTGGGAATTGAGTGTACCAGGGTATACGTGCTATCGTAGAGACAGAAATATGGGAAGAGGGGGTGGTGTGGCCCTGTTGGTGAGGAATGAGATTCAGTCCTTAGCTAGAGGTGACTTGGGAACAGGGGAAGTAGAGTCTGTGTGGATTGAGCTGAGGAACAGTAAGGGTAAAAAGACCCTAATGGGTGTTGTGTACAGGCCCCCAAACAGTAGCGTGGATATTGGGTACAAGTTGATTAGGGAGTTAACATTGGCATGTGCTAAAGGTAATGCAGTCGTTATGGGAGATTTCAACATGCAGGTGGACTGGGAGAATCAGGTAGGTGCTGGACCCCAGGATAGGGAGTTTGTGGAGTGTCTAAGGGATGTATTTTTGGAACAGCTTGTGCTTGAGCCAACCAGGAACAAGGCTATTTTGGACTTGGTGATGTGTAATGCACAGGAATTGATAAGTGATCTTGAAGTAAAGGAGCCATTAGGAAGTAGTGATCATAACATGATAAGTTTTTATCTACAATTTGAGAGGAATAAGGGCAGATCAGAGGTGTCAGTGTTGCAATTAAATAAAGGAGACTACGGAGCCATGAGGGAAGAGCTGGCCAAAGTTAAATGGGCGGATGCCCTGGCAGGAAAGACAGTGGATCAGCAGTGGCAGATATTCTTGGGCATAATACAAAAGATGCAAATGCAGTTCATTCCAATGAGAAGGAAGGATTCAAAGAGGGGGAAGGGGCCACAGTGGTTGACAAAGGAAGTCAGAGATTGTATAGCATTAAAGAAAAAGAAGTATGACAGGGCTAAGATGAGTGGGAATACAGATGATTGGGAAAGTTTTAAGAACAGCAGATCTTAACTAAAAAAGCAATACGGAGAGAAAAAATCAGGTATGAGCTCAGTCTAGCCAGGAATATAAAAGGGGATAGCAAAAGCTTTTTTAGCTATGTGAAGAGAAAGAAGATAGTTAAGAACAATGTTGGCCCCTTGAAGAATGAATTGGGAGAAATTGTTATGGGAAACAGGGAAATGGCAACAGAATTTAATGCGTACTTTAGATCTGTCTTCACCAGGGAGGACACAAGCAATCTCCCAGATGTATGGATGGGCCAGGGTCATAAGATATCAGAGGAATTGAGACAGATTGACATTAGGAAAGAAACTGTGATGAGTAGACTGGTAGGACTGAAGGCTAATAAATCCCCGGGTCCAGATGGTCTGCATCCGAGGGTTCTAAAAGAGGTGGCTCAGGAAATTGCGGATGCATTGGTAATCATTTTCCAATGTTCCTTCGATTCAGGATCAGTTCCTGAAGATTGGAGAGTGGCTAATGTTGTCCCACTTTTCAAGAAGGGAGGGAAGGAGAAAACGGAGAACTATCGCCCTGTTAGCCTAACGTCAGTCGTGGGGAAGATGCTTGAGTCCATTATTAAGGACGAAATAGTGGCACATCTAGATGGCAGAAATAGGATTAGGCCAAGCCAGCATGGATTTACCAAGGGCAAATCATGCTTGACTAATCTGTTGGAGTTTTTTGAGGGTGTAACAAGGATGTTAGACGAGGGTAAGCCAGTAGATGTTGTGTACCTAGATTTTCAGAAGGCATTCGATAAGGTGCCACATAGGAGATTGGTGAGTAAAATCAGAGCTCATGGCATTGGGGGCAGGGTTTCAACATGGATAGAAAACTGGTTGGCAGATAGAAAGCAAAGGGTAGCAGTGAATGGGTGTTTCTCAGACTGGCTGGAGGTGACTAGTGGGGTACCACAGGGCTCTGTATTGGGACCACAGCTCTTTACGATTTATGTCAATGATTTAGATGAGGGCATTGAAAACTATATCAGCAAGTTTGCTGACGATACTAAACTGGGTGGCAGTGTGACATGCGAAGAGGACGTTAGGAGAATACAGGGAGACTTGGATAGGCTGAGTGAGTGGGCAGATACTTGGCAGATGTCATTCAATGTGAATAAATGTGAAGTTATCCACTTTGGAAGCTGGAACAAGAAGGCAGAGTATTGTCTGAACGGTGTCGAGTTAGGTAAGGGAGAAATGCAAAGAGACCTAGGAGTCCTAGTTCACCAGTCAATGAAGGTGAATGAGCAAGTGCAACAGGCAGTGAAGAGGGCAAATGGAATGTTGGCCTTTGTTACAAGGGGAATTGAATACAAGAGCAAGGATGTTCTTTTGCATTTGTACAGGGCCCTGGTGAGGCCACACCTGGAATATTGTGTACAGTTTTGGTCTCCAGGTTTAAGGAAGGACATTCTGGCAATTGAGGAAGTGCAGCGTAGATTCACTAGGTTGATTCCTGGGATGGCAGGGCTGTCTTACGCAGAGAGATTGGAGAGATTGGGCTTGTACACGCTGGAATTGAGGAGATTGAGAGGGGATCTGATTGAAACGTTTAAGATAATTAAAGGATTTGATAGGATTGAGGCAGGAAATATGTTCCAGATGTTGGGAGAGTCCAGTACCAGAGGGCATGGATTGAGAATAAGAGGTCAGTTATTTAAAACAGAGTTGAGGAAGAGCTTCTTCTCCCAGAGAGTTGTGGAGGTGTGGAATGCACTGCCTCGGAAGACGGTGGAGGCCAATTCTCTGGATGCTTTCAAGAAGGAGCTGGATAGATATCTGATGGATAGGGGAATCAAGGGATATGGGGACAAGGCAGGGACTGGATATTGATAGTGAATGATCAGCCATGATCTCAGAATGGCGGTGCAGACTCGAGGGGCCGAATGGTCTACTTCTGCACCTATTGTCTATTGTCTATAAATAAACAGTGCATAAGAAGAACAATGAGGTAGTGTTCATGGGTTCATGGAACATTCAGAAATCTAATGATGGAATGGAAGAAACTACTCCTGAAATGTTGAGTGCAGGTCCAAAACTTCCTCCTTGATGGTCGTAACACAAAGAGGACATGTCCTGAATGGTGAAGGTCTTTAATGATGGATATGGTCTTCTCAAGGCACTGCGCTTTGAAAATGTTCTCAATGACAGGGAGGTGGATGGATGTGTCTACAACCCTCTGCATCCCCTTTCAATCCTGTGTATTGGGGGGTCCTTACCAGTCTGTGATGCAGCCAGTCATCACACTTTCCACTGTATATCTGCAGAAATTTGCAAAAGGCTGTGATGACATATCAAATCTCCTCAAAATCCTAATGAGGTAGAGCCACTGGCAAGCCTTCATCATAGTTCCTTCAATGTGTTGGGCCCAAGATAGATTCTTTGAGATATTTACACCTAGGAACTTGAAAGCTGCTCTCCTTTTCCACAGCTGACCCCTCAATGAGGACTGGTGTGTTCTCCCAACTTCCCCATCCTGAAGTCCACAATCAATTCATCAGTCTCGCTGATTTTGAGTGTGAAGCTCTTGTTGTGATACCATTGTACTGGCAATCTATCTCACACCTGTATGCCTCCTTAATACCATCCGAGATTCTGCCAAAAGAAGTTGTGTCAACTGTGAATT
Source organism: Hypanus sabinus (assembly GCF_030144855.1). Classification (NCBI taxonomy): domain Eukaryota; kingdom Metazoa; phylum Chordata; class Chondrichthyes; order Myliobatiformes; family Dasyatidae; genus Hypanus; species Hypanus sabinus. The sequence goes on along the minus strand of NC_082709.1, from coordinate 29,304,234 downwards.
TATAGACCGTGTTTGATCTGTGCCTAGCCACACAACCATAAGTATAGAGAGCGTAAAGCAGTGGACTAAGCACACAGTATGCTGTATTGATTGCCAGCAAGGAGGAGGTAGAAGTGCAACATGTCCTGAAGGGGGTGACATAGTAAAGAGGGTGATGGAGTGGTTTATGCAGTTCCGACCACTCTGCAGGAATGATTTACTTTGACATTGCCAGGAATGGAGGCCTTAGGATTTAAAGTGAGACTGGATAGACTGCAATTGTTTTCCATGGAGGCAAAGGAGTGACCAATAAAGGTTTATAAAACCACAGATAATCACTGTCTTTTTCCCAGGGTCAGGGAGTCTAAAACTAGAGGCATGAAAGGGTTTGTAAATAGAATGAGCTGAAAGAAGTGGTAGATGTGGGTACAATTACAATGTTTAAAAGCCAGTTGGACAGGTACAAGGATAGGAAAAGCTTTAGAGGGATATGGGTCAAACACAGGGAAAATGGACTAGTTTAGCTGCTTGGTCAACATGGACAAGTTGGACTGAAGGGCCTATCTCCATTGTGCTCAGCTTCTTAAGTTTAAACCTCTATGAGTATAGAAGTAGAACCTTCTAGTCTCTATCCTACCAAAGAGATTTTTCTATTTTTCCACCCCTCCCAATTTGCTTGAAATGTGCCTGCTTTCTAACTTCTCCTCATGATGAGGATCATCAACATGAAACATAAATCTTACCTATTTCCACAATGTTGCCTGACCCACTGGGTATATGTGGTTTTATCTACTTTTAGCTAAATTGCATACTATACTAATGTAAGGATGTGCATGTTGTCCTAGCATTGATTTTCCCTTATAGACTGACTTTAAATTAAATCTGTTAAAGCACTCATAACTTTAACCATTATTTTGAAAGTAATTTCTTGCCTCCATTGGGTTCTTCTGTACCATGTGGGTCCGCTGTGATATAGATTAGAAGCTCCCTTGGAACTTTGTTGGCGGTGACAGGAATCAAGGAAATGTGCAAATTTATCTTTTTAATTCTCTTTTTCCTTCATAACAGTTTATGGAATAGAATATTGATGGACCAACGCAAAACCAAGTTAGCTCATATAGAGTCCCATATAGGCTCATAGTACAGCCCCTTTGGCCCATCTAGTCCATACTAAACCATTTAAACCACCTACTCCCAATGATCAGATCTGGGACTATAGCCATCCATGTACCTATCCAAACTTCTCTTAAAAACATTGAATTCGAGCTCCTGTGCACCACTTGCACTGACAGCCCGTTCCACACTCTCATGACCCTCTGAATGAAAACATTTCCCCTCATGTTCCCCTTAAACTTTTTACTTTTCACCCTTAACTTATGGCCTCTAGTTGTAGTTCCACCCAAACTCAGTGGAAAAAGCCTACTTGGATTTACCCCACTATATCTCTCATAATTTTGTATACCTCTTTCAAATCTCCTCTTAGTCTTCTACATTCCAGGGAATATTCCTATACAGAGGGTTAAATCAGGAATTGAGAAATGAATTTATTCAAACTTCATACTTTAAATAAGGCCACCAAAGCTGTTGAAAGATTATCAATAATTGTAACTCTTAGCAGTGAAATCATAAATGAAATAAAATTTCTAGCATAATTTAGTGATCATTAATTTTTAGCAAGAACCACCTGAAGATTATGGACTCAGAAGGTCAATCCCTTCAGTAACTTCTGAAACACTTAGGTATATCGACACTACTGTTAATTTATACTTAGTTTGGAATTCTTTAAAATAATCTGATTATTATCAAAATAAACTCCTCTACTCTACTCTGGAAGAGAATATTGATGGACCAATGTAATGCAGCTTGTAAGTGGTAGGATCTGGATCACTGAACATTTTGAAGATGTGGTCATGAAACAGTAGAGGAACTTAAAATCTACAGGCCAGAACTTAATTACTTGAGAAACAAAGCCAACAGTTTAAATGTTACTGGACGAGAGCATTCTGTTCTCAGCAAGGTGCCAAACTACGAGAAATCGGTATCAAGGGTTGGCGCACGAACTTAAAGTTGACTATTCAACAAGTAACCCTGGGCTGTTATGCTTCATATGAATTCCCTCTACTAATGATACTGTTATGAATAACCCTATAGAAGTAATACCTAAGAAACTAATCATGGATCCGTTCCAAGTGCGGAATGTACACAATGCCAGGTCTGAGAACAAAAATCACTTGCAATGATTAATATTCAGAGCATAACACTTAATTATATTTCCAACTGAGTTTTGCTAACTGGTGCCCTTTTTTTCTCAAATAAAGAAAACTTTTTATGATTTTATATTGCCTCTGGTTGGTTTCACAAATGTACTGTGGTCTTCAATAATAGCCTTTATGTTCTTTTAGTGACAATACGTGTCTGATTTCATACACAAAAGTTAGTTATTGAGTAACTGGAGATTATACCTGTTCATGGATTTATGATGTAGTTTAACCATAACCAATCAAAATATACAGAAGTTATTCTTTGCTGGCACAGAACATTTAAATAATTGTGGGCATTGTAAAGTTTCTGATCATTTGAAACAGTTCATTCTAACAACTGCACAATTCTACAACGTGAATATGTGATGCAGTAAATGTTGCTGTTTTAACATGAAGGGCTCAATGCTTTTCTCTAAGATTGTTCACAGAATTGGAAAAGCCACATGGTATGGAAGGCTTGCGTCCTGGTGCAAGTCAGTGGCAGTAAGCAGTTTAAAAGGTTCAGCATGAACTAGATGGGTTGAATGGCCTGTTTCTGTGTTGTACTCTTCTATGACTCTACATGCAGAAGATGCAGGTTTATAAAAGCAATTGGGCTTATCACATTACAGGCCATTCCTGGATAGCAAACAAGTTCCTTTTTTGCAGATGTCCAGAAGTCAAAAGTACACACACACACACACACACACACACACACACACACACACACTCACTCTATCGTAACTGTCCCTTTACAGTATTCAAATTAATGACATAGTCACGGAAGAGTGATTTTAAAAAAAGAACAGTTACTAAAAGTGGAGAAAGAGAGAAGAAACTAGTTCAGCCATTTATAGGAATGGAGGTACAGTATGTACACATGTCAGACTTTTGAATTTACTAATATTATAGGAGCTTGTTCATATGTAAGGCTGTCCACATTGTTTGTAACCCAGGGAAGGCCTGTATGACTAATAGTGCCTTTAACATAGTAAAATAACACCACTTTTTAGAAGTATTATTCAAACAAATTGACAATGAGCCATACACTAAAAAGACTTATATTTGTGCAATACCTTTCTCAGAACATTCTTAAGTGCTTTGCTGCAATTTTACTTTTGAACTGTAATCAGCATTATGCAGGCCAGTTAGCGCAGAGCAATGGATTTAACGGATATTGATTGAGTGTTAAATATGAACCATTAAAGATATCTTCTCTACGTTTTGAAATATTACCATGGGAATTTTATAAAAAATGTGGAAGGGATCTCAGTTAATATTGAAATGCAAAGGCAAAATGTCTAATGCAGGAGTGCCAGCTTTAGATTTTTACACTTATCTCTAGGATTAGAACCCAAAATTTCTGAACATGCCATTTGAGCATTGGTTGACAGAGATCATGAGAAGGCAACTAATAGTTTAGAGAGAACTAAGTTTTAAGGAGGTGGAGGCAGAAAGGATTTGGAATGAACTCTCGAGCTTTGTCATTAGGAAGCTGAAAGAATGGTCTCCTTTGTGCTTGGAACTCATTAAGTAGCAGTCTAGCTCTCGGCTGCCTTTTAATTATGACAAGTGACCTGCACTTGACTAGTTACACATCTAAGCATGTTGTGACTGCAATTGAAAGCAGCATTAATGTTGCTTACATTCAACAGAAAAATTAAAATGATCTTTTGGAATGGTTAAGGAGCTATTAAACCCACCTATTTCCCATAAGAAGTGCTGATTAACATCCAGCAGAAAATATAACTTCTTAAAAAAGTCATTTTACACCATAATTACCAGAAACCTAAAGAGCAGGGAAGCAATTACCTCCACCCAAAGGGCAGTGATTGATTGTATTGCTTAATCTGTAGAAAGTCACCTGATCTGCATGCTGATGACATACTACTTGTCTTCAAATCCGTTATTAGATTTTACTGACATTATAGATAAAGAATGTGGTACATGTATATAGCTTCTGAAAACTAGCAAGTTTAGTGCACCCTGAAACGCCTGGGAGGAGGTGCGCACGGCTGACAATTGTCAGCTCAAGAAGGAAGACACCACCAACATGACTCCCTGGATATTCTGAGGAACAATTAACAATCGGAAGCGCATTAGATTTTCATTATACAATGAAGTACAGATCTGGGGAAAAAATAAAGTTATAGAAGCTTTCTTTTGGTTCATACCTCAATAACTTTTATTCAACAGTACTCGTATATTCGCCTAAAGTGTGTTACAGTACTTCAACAGAGCCATGCTCAGGCCCGGGTTCTATTTTTATCCATGAGGGATTCTTTCCATGGATCTGTTTTTTCGTAATGTCATAACTGTATATGATTATGCTTATTTTAGATAATCAATACCCTTCCCTATTAATATGCAACATCCGTAATTTATACATCGATATAGTCAAATGCACTTGGATTAAACTATAATAACCTGTTTTGAGTATCGGTGACCATGTTTCTAATTGACAGCCCCGCACTGTTTTAAGTCACTATTAGACACTATTCGGCAACAGCGTTGTCTAAATTTAATAAAGTTCGTGTTAATAAAGTTAAAATCAGGGAACGGAGTAGCACGCGGCTTAATCCACCGGTGGAACTTTAGTACATACTGCAAACAATCGGCAGCTCGATGTTTTTTGAAGGCTCGCCTCAACTTCAACCCGCTCCCCTGAGCTACAGTTATTGGGACCGATTTATGTACAATATGGCTAATCACCGTTAAACTGGAAAATACGTGAATGTATAAATCGGCAACGATTTAATTGCAATGTCATAAAACTGGATTCCGAAGTAGCATGTTCGTTCATTCAAAATTAAGGCCAAAATTATAGGCAGGATGGTCTGGGGCAAAACAACGCGGAAAACAAAAACCCAAACCATTCACGGGAAACGCTGTGCACAGAGGTTATAGAGAAATTAATGCGAATCTTAAAATCCAACAGCTTTTCAGCGCTGCTTCTCTCTGCGTCGTTAGCTCGCACACAGGCGAAACAGATATTTCCATTTTCAGTCATACAGGGGGAGAGGATTTCAGCATCTGTTTCCTCTGCTATGATACCAAGGATATCGCCGCCACATTACCGCGGTAAAATAAAAGATTCGGCGCGCTAGACCGACATCTATTTCCGATTCACACTCCCACCTTACTTTCTACAGCAAATAGAAAGCAAAGTTTGAGATGGGTAACATTGCAAGAAATCAAATATGAATCATAAATAAAATCAGCCCTCTCTTAATGTGATTCTTTAGCTGCTGCCAGATTTGAGCGGAGCTCCTTGAAAAATAGAACAGTCAAAGGGTAAAGCAAATTAGGCTGGAGACAAGGGGTTGGGATATTGATTGCTATCTGCACTCTCATCCCTTACCTTTGCCTATACAAAGCATTAATCTGGCAGGTAGCAGAAGGCTGTTCCAGGGGACCTGAATTAAGAATCATTGTTCGTAATAGCATCATTTTACTTCTGACTTTAATACAAATTTCAAACTAGAAACTGTTTGCTTCAAGCCCTATACGGACTTCTCTTCGTCGCATTATTCTTCGCCGCCTGGTCTACCCAATCTCCGCCGCCGTTCCAAATACGTCCTATCTTTAGATACTTACTGGAAAATCATTTAAACGTCACGTTTAGACAGACCGTGCTAACCCGGCAGAACCGCCAATTTCAATCACGTCCAAAACACACCGGGCATAATATCGCCTTTTATTGTTCACCGATTGTACTATTGTGTTCTTTATCTTGTGTTGGACCGAACCATATTAATTTTATTCATGTCTGCTGGGTGTGCATGTGCGTCTCCCTAAAACTAAACAATTCTCGGTCTATCGAAGGCTTGCATATATCCCGTCCTTCCACATTTTGAAAACTCTTTACACAGCATACTTGCATTTTTCTCTGTCTCATTGGCTTACAGATTCTATTTCATACTCGCAGCCGCTCTCCCATGTTGTACAAAGATCCTGAACTAAACCACGTAGGCCTGCGGCAGAGCAAGCCCACGACGGTTCGGTTTATGTATCAGGGTATTTATTTGTAATGCATACATTCATTTGAAAACCAGCAGGGAACGCAACTGTTAAGGTTTTGTGATGGTGGGTTTCAATATTGGATCCAGAGGAGGGTGCGAAAAACTGCCGAGACAGGGGCCAGCTGTTCCATTCTTGCGGAGGGGAAATTCCTGAGGGATGCGGTTGTTCTTCTCTGAACTGGGGCAGCACCTGCCTGCTGTTGCCGTCTCTCCTCGCCGCATGATAGATGGAGCAGAGAGGACTGACTCAGCAAGCAAACACACACACACACAAACACACACACACACACACACACACACACACACACACACACACACACACACACACACACACACACACACACACACACACACACACACACACACACACACACACACACACACACACCTCAACCCGCCACCGGCTCCTACTACACACTGATGGAAACACGTCGCTTCCAAGTACCCACCTGCACTGACCAGGAATGTGAACACTCCGAGTGATTCTTAATGCCCAGGGTCACTATCAACACCATAACAGAAAGAACAGCATTTTGCCCTTGCGACAGGGACAGGCAGGGTATCGTGGAGCAGTCCCCTTCGTTATGACCCCCATGACGCCCGCAAGGTGACCAGGTTCCCTGACATTGTATAAACCATTCACAGTAGCTCTGCTTTGTGAGCGTTTGCCATTATCCACTGATCTCACCGCCCGGTTCCGGTACCCGAGAGGGGTTAGAAGCACCCCGTCTCTCGGCTGAGCGGCAGCTTTGCAATGTTTATGAGCACGTCAATCTGGGAATGTACCGCGGGTGGATTTAGCTTTTAGTTGTTTTACAAGTAGGCGGGGATCTTCTTAATTTAACAGGTCGTCCTGAGGACAAAATCCTAAATTCGGTTGCATTTAAGGTGAGAATTTATTTAGCACACAAGCCAAAATCACACTTCAGCTTAAATGCAAATGTTGCCACAGTCTGGAACACAGAGATCACGTGCCTTTATGAGATAACCTCATGATCAATGAATCATCCGGATTAGGAGGCATGTTTGTGAAGGTATTTGCAGAATTTATTATCTGCCGGACACAGCGGTTTATACCACTAATACTAACGTACTGCTTTGGTTATTTCAAAAATGATGGGCTTGCTTTCGACCACAGTCGTCAATTGCATTTTATTGTTTTGAAACACTCAAGATGATCAGGAAGTGTAATACACGACAAACATTCTCTATCTTGAAGGGTTTATCGATTTAGACTCCAAATCAGGGCGATTCCTGAACCCCGCCCGCTTCCCAAGTTCTGGGGAAAACCTGCGAGAAGGCGGGAACCAGAAAGAGCAATGTGAGATCCAGGACCAGGCGCGGGCTCCTCTCTACTGTGTGCGAAGAGCTGAGAGAGAAGGGTCTGACTGGGGAGTGAGTGAATGAGTGAGTGAGTGAGTGAGTGTGTGTGTGTGTGTGTGTGTGTGTGTGTGTGTGTGTGTGTGTGTGTGTGTGTGTGTGTGTGTGTGTGTGTGTGTGTGTGTGTGTGTGTGTTTGCTTGCTGAGTCAGTCCTCTCTACTCCATCTATCATGTGGCGGAGGTGATGGGGTAGAGGAGAACTTTTTGCGAATCAGGACTAGGTTTAATATCACTGGCATATGTCGTGAAATTTGTTTTGTGGCAGCAGTACGTTGCAATTACATAATAAAAATCTACAAATTACAAAGAATATATATGATATATATGAGTATATACTCTTATATATATGTATATATGAGTAAGTGTATATGTGAATTAAATAAATAGTGCGACAAGAGAGGAAAAGAGTGAGGTAGTGTTCTTGGGTTTTCACCTCTTTGATAATGTTTGTTTTCTCGCTTTCCCTTCAATGCTGAGGGAGATGAAGGTGTCACTTATCAGGTGACCTCTGGGTGAGGTGTTGAAGAGCAACACAAAGTGACCGGAGAGTTCCCACTGGATCATCTTTTCTGCCCAGGTAAACTTTAGTTTCTCTTGCACCTTTGTGGCCCCCAGCGCGGCGTTCTGCGTGTCTTCAGCCGCATGATTCATGATCAGATCGGAATCCCCTCGAGTGTTGCACAGGCACGGCCGGCGCTCTGCGCGGCTTAATGCAACTGCTTGGAGATCGTCCAGGAGCATCGTTTCTCGTTCATCCCAAATCAGCATTCTTCTCATTTCTTTTATTTTGTTGCACAACGTGATACGGTAGATTAATTGCTTTTGTTACATATGTAAATAGCCCTTGGCAAAGGAGTAGCAATTATTGCGGGATCTTTGTGGGAATAAAATGGATTCATGCAAAATGCAATCACATTTACATTTTGAAATTGGCATTTTGCAGTTTTATACTGTCAATTCTCCTGTTATTAATTATTCCCCTTGCTATAAAGTGTCTTCCTCTTATTTGTTACATAGATTAGGACTTGCATATTAATTTTAAAATTAAAAATTAGAGCAATTTTAGATAACTTTTAAATCATCTTCCCCGTTCTCCCTTCATTTTCCAAGTCACCCAGAGTCGCCCGTGGCCGACATCGCCTGCTGGATGGGAAGTCGTGTGAAGGGCCAGTAGGAGGGGCTCTCCCACCACTTTGGTCCGGGGCGGGGAGGCGGCCGGCAGCGCCCGCCAATGGCCTCCGACGCTCTGCAGAATTCAGACCGACGAGGCTGTGGCAATATATTCGGAATCAATACTTGGCATCATGTGCAGACCTGTAGTTATTGCTCAGGTCTCATTGCCATTGAGAAAATGATCGCACAGCGGAGGTTGCTACTGTGGTATTAGATAGCGACATCGGACACTTAAACTTTTTGATGCCGGGGAATATTTAAATTAATCGGTGCTGCCGCAAGAAAGTTTTTCAGTGCACCAGTGCATATATGTTCTCGACTTTGATTTTGAGGGCTGGTGTGGAGCTCGAAGGTAGCGGTGTTCCCAGGTATCCGCTACTTCGGCCTTTCGGGTGGAAGGGGTTTATGGATTCGGGCGAATCTGTTGGAGAAGCATGATGTTCACAAGAGTCACATAAAAATTGGAGAACAGAAAGAGGCGGTTTGACCCATTGAATCCTCACCGTCTCTTTGCAAGACCAGTGCTCATCACCTTATCCTTCCACACATTTCTTCCTCTTCAACTCTCTTTGAACTCTGCAGTCAAAAACTGCCCCAACAACTGGCAGTGCATTCCTTATCCAAATCATTCACTGCACCAGATGGTTTTGTCTAGTGCCACCTTTGGTTCTTTTGATAATCACATTCATACTTTTGTTCTTGACTCTTCTGCCAATTGGAACAATTTCTATTTACTCCCTCCTAAAGAGATTTACAATCTTCTGAAGGATTTGGAGAACCTGCCCCTCGGGAATGCAAGTACAGTACCTTAAGGACAAAGGCTGGTCTTAAAGCTAGATTAAAGGGCTTGAGAGCAGAAAATGAACTGTTATTCAGCCACATTACTCTGCATTGATTAAAGTGTCGAGCCAGATTCAAGCATGGAGGCCCAAGAGTGGAGAAAGAGCTGATTGCCCGTGCTCTCTGACTGTATTTGGCCTGTCGCCCTCCCTCCTCACTACTACCATCAGGCGCGAGGTGCTGGAGTTTTGGCTTCCGCACCGCCATGTTTTGGAGCAGACGTTGCCCTGAAGCCATCGGGCTCCTGGACAGTGTTTGCGCGACCCAGCCCTGGTCTGACTCCAAAGCCCGTGAGCTCACTTTCAGGCTGTCTGCAGCTCGGGCTCTGTGTATTGTTTGTTCACTTTTTATTATTTCTACTATCCTCTTTTGCACATGTGATGTTTGTCGGTCTTCATTGTGTGTGGATTCAATTTTCTTTTGTTGTTTTGTGGCTCCCTGGAAGAAAGTGAATCTCAGGGTTGTATATGGTATGCATACTTTGATGATAAATTTACTCAGAACTTTCAACTCGACACTCTTCTTGGTTATAAATACTCCCATCAGACTCATCTATTCTAAATACAACACCTTCTTGTCAAGTCTTTCCACATAAATAATATCTCCCATTTTTGAAATCATTCTTAAAATCTCTACTGTGGCCTCTCTAAGGTCCTTATGTCTCTCTGAGTGCAGAATGCTATTTCAATTACATGTAAATGTACATGGTGAATAAGGTTGATTTACAGTTACATCTGAATTTTATAAAGGTTTACCATAATTGCTTTCTGCCTCTTTATAAACCATAGGGTTCTGTATGCTGTTTTAAAACAACTTTTTCAGTAAGTCTAGATCTTTCTTACACCCTTTCATAAAGTGAGCTTATATTACCTCTCCTCATTATTCTCATCAAAATATAACATTTCATATTTTTCTGCAGTAAATTACATCTGCCAAGTCACTACCATGCTGGCGATGTGGTGATGGGAGTGGGGGTATTTTCACAAGTGACATTGTTTGTAGAATCAACTTGCGTGTGCATGTGTGTGTGCGCATGCCTTTAACTCCTGGTGGAGTTGGGCATGCCGTCATGACAAGCTCTTTGCATTGATCTTTTTGGTGATTGATCATCGTGCGGCGTGTCTTGGGCATCAGAAACCTGGTGGTGCCCATCCCTCGCCAGGTTTTTTTTAATGAGGTCGAGTTACTAGCTCGACACTCAACCCAGGCACATATGGAGAACATGCAAAGGAGCCAGCCGGTTTCGAACTCAGGACCTCTCGCCCCGAAGTCCAGTGCTGATGCCACTATGCCACCAGCCGGCATAGAATCAACTTACAGGTATTTAAAAAATGAGAAATCATTTCAGGTGATCAGTCGACAATCTGCACACCACTCATGATTTTATAATTATGATAGCTGCTGTATACACAACCTGCAAAATTCAGATATAAATTTCCAAATATGCTACACTGCAATGCCAAACAAAAGTTGCATCATTGATGTATAGACCAGTCCTCCATTCAGTAATGCATCTGTTAGAGAACAGTGAATGATTATGGAAACCCAGTTCTGGCTATAACTTGAGACCATTTAGACTGAGATGTTCTAAAGATCAAAGGGAAAGAAAGTAAGTGAAGGGCTGCTGAACCGTCACGCTGGCAAAATAAGCTTCTTGATCAAGCACTGTATTTCCACCCCAAGTTACAATCTTACTTATCATCATGCTCTTGATCTGCTGGTGCTGAAGGGTTGGCAAAAGCTTTTCCATCAGTCCCAAAAGTAATTCAATACTTTCAGAAGCAAGCCAAAAGTTAGTGAAAGCTTATGAAGTGTCGATGTGTATTCCTGTGCACAGAAAGTAAATCCTACTAAAAATGAGTAAGCACCCCACCCACGGACACTTGGAAACTTGAGGCATGTATCAGCAATACACGACTCATCAATGATACTAACAGAGCAGAAAGACAAAGTGGTGATACTAATAATCAATCAGCAAGAGAGAAAAACGCAGTGGCTGCAAAATGTAGATGTAGCCCCCGGTACATAATGTGAGCCTCGGGCTCGCTAGGCTGGCTTCTGTCTAGGGGGAGCAGCCTTTGCCCCACCAGACTGGGTAATCAGCTTGTGTAGATACCGTGTGATGTCCCCACCCCGCCAAATAACAGACAGTACACCATGTGTGAGTTAAATGATTATACTTTATAGATTATACTGGAACTATGTACTTAATGGAGATACAATATAAAAGGAAAAGTAAAAGGCGCCAAACTTATCAAAGTCCAACCACTTCGTGCACAACTGTTGGAGCTCAGTTAACGAAGTCTTCTTGCCACCATTTGATCCCCTCAGACCTCCTCGACCCTTCCCCCCTGACTGGGACCAACAATGTGCTCCATACAAATCTGTCCTCGTCTCCTCTCCTTGCCAAGAACCCTGGGCCTTGGACCCCCGCTCGGGGTCCCTTTCATCGCCCAGTTTACAACATCGCATCTTCCCCCTCGCACCATCTCCCCCAAAGCACGGCCAACACTAGCTTACAGACCCACAAGAAAGAATAACCTCTATCCCAATTGGTTAACAAACGAATACAATTCTCATTATCAGTAATTATAACCCAAACAAGCTGCAAGAGAAAGCACACTCTCACCAGTCAGCATAACAAAGAAGCATTTTACTTGTAACAAACAAAGAAGCTATTTTGATTATATACACAGTAACATAAAAGAAGAAACCCCTTACATAGACTTAATGCCTTAATACTTTCTTAATTATTTGTGTGTAGTGTAACTTTGTTCTATACAATCTGAGCAATAATACATTTTATAACAATACAAAGTAAGTAGGCAAATTATATTGGTTACTATTTAGCATTTGTTGAGTCAAATAGTCCTGGTATATGCTCAACTTTAAAAACTATAAAATATTTTGCAATTGTGAAGTTAGACTGGAAAGCAAAAGGCAAAACCTCAGTACCACGGGAGGAGGAGGGGGGGTCGAAGAAGGTTGCAACTTAAAACCCAGTATTGGTGTAATTTCAGAATGTATTATCGCAAGGAGAAAGGAAGTTTGAGGAAAGGAAAGGGCTTAACATCATTGAGGGCCTAGGAAAAGCTGAGCTAGAGCAAGGATCTTAGGACAATGGCAATACCAAGGTCAGGAAAAACCTTTGAATCAGAATCAGGCTCCATATCACCGGCTTATATCATGAAGTTTGTTAACTTAGTGGCAGCAGTACAATGCATATATGAGAAATATAGAATAAATAAATAAATCAATTACTGTAAGTATGCATACAGTATGTATATTAAATAGTTAAATTAAAAATCATGGAAAAACAGAAATAATAAAAAGTGAGGTACTGTTCATGGGTTCAACGTCCATTTAGAGATCGGATGGTCGGGGTAGTGGGGAAGAGATTCTTACTGGATCGTAGAGTGAGATACTGTATTTGAAATTTAGGGAGAACAAAACAAGTGAAAGGAAGTCCACAACTGATCTTAGACACTGTGGTGATGATAAAACTAATGTGCAGCAACAATGAATTATGTTGTCATGGGATGCCTTGGAATTCGCATGACAACACAACCAGTCAAAGTGAAGCAAGGCCGGAAAGGAAGATGAGAAGGTAGGGAGCAGTGTTTGGTCCAAGAGCTAGGTTTTGGGAAGTGTTTAAAAGAAGGAGGAGAGGAGGAGGGACAGGAGCCACATCACCCTGCTATATAGTCTTTGTTCATTAATGCCACTTTGGTGATTTGGTGACTGATGCACGTGCTTATATTTGTGTGGAGTCATGCCAGACACCACGCTGGGAAGGATGTCAGTGCTAATGTGTGCCGGAAGCAGACAAATCCTAATATCAATCAGCATGCCAGACCGATTTGACACCAACTCTACCAAGTGCTGCAGCTAATGCCGTTTGTTACAGAGCTTCACCTTTCAACAGCAGGGACGATCCCCACATGCATGCACCAACCCTGAGGCCACATTTAGAGGAAGTATCTACCACATTGGTGACCGGTTAACTGACTCTTAACTGGCTGTTGCATTGATTAATCAGCAGTTGCTGATGTGAAGAATCTACTGAGGAAATTATCTTGACGTGTAATCTTCCCTTTGTTCGTTCTTCTGCTCGCAGACTTGTCTGTATTAGTATCCATTCCCCTAGGAGTGCCCCATGGTGAAGGGATGTTCACATAGAAAGGGTCATCAGGTGAAGACTAGATGCATCCAAAATGCTGCTGGAGCGAATCTTACCTGGCATCATACGGAACAACAACCGAAGTGTTAGTAGTGGCACATGGCAAGAAAAAAATCTGCAGATGCTGGAAATCCGAGCAACACACAGAAAATGCTTGAGGAACTCAGCGACCAGGCAGCATCTATGGAAACAAGCACGGTTGAACTTTTGGGACTGAAACGTTGACTGTGCTTGTCTCCGTAGATGCTGTCGGGCCTGTTGTGCTCCCCCAGCATTTTGTGGTGTGATCGCAACTCCAACCTCTGGTCGGTGCAAAGGCCTTGATATCAGTGGTTGTCAGGGGTATGATGGCCCTGATGTTTTGAATCCTCTTGGACCAGGGGTCCACAGACCCCTCAGTTAATGGTAGGGATCCATAGCATAAGGAAGGTTGGGAACTCCTGTCTTAGACTGTGACCAGTAAGCCCGCCCCAGTTCCCAATCTGGCACGCCCACCTGTCCTCTGATTAAAATATACCCTTGGCTATCTGCTGAGAGGAAAACGAATGTAAAACAAGTCAAAGCAAATTTAACAATAAAGGTGCAGACTGCATGGTGACCTTGATTGTTGGCCCTTGTGACTTTAGCCTGCCCTTTGCTCTGTGCCCTGATGGCTGCACAATGCATACTGACCGTCAGTGGAGGTGATGAGAGGCAGCGACCTGGTGTGACACCTCCAGTGGCTCCAAGAGCAGGAGGCTCTGCTTCTGGCCACGCAGCCTCGGCACGAAGGGAGGCCAGTCTGAGCTGTTGACTGACAGGAAATAACAAGAAGGGCAGTCATGGTGGCGTGTTTTTGCAGCCCACTCTATCTGATCCATGGAGGTGGTCAGTCTGAGGGCAGGCGGTGGGCTGGCATGCCACAAAATCGCTGCCGCTTACCTGGGGTGGTGCCATAGCACCCCTGGTGGGGCATGTTCTAGACTTAGAGTATAAAACAAATTATTAACTTCAACAACTATCTTCAGCAACCAACCTTTAGACTTGAACATGGACTGCTGATTAAATTTATAATGTAGCCTTGGTCAAAAGGTTCCTGGAGTGATGAACATCAGTTAATTGAAAAACCAGACAATGGTGATTAACATTCATTTTGGGGGCCTGGAGAGTGGGTGAGAAGAAGGTGGAGTGAAAGTTATATGTAATTCAAAGGAAGCATTGTAGGTACATTGTAACTATAGAATTGTCCTTTGATCTTTAGCATATAAAATGACATGTAATATTGGGTTAAACAGGCCTCTTCCTCCGAAAGCTTGCTGCTTGTTTTTGTTGAATAAATCATTTATGTATCCACGAGGTTCAGTGTGTCTCTGGTGACTTTATTCACATTACACAGCCCCAGCAGTTTATTGGAGGAGCAGTGGCCGGGTTGCTGTGATTTATCACAAGACCTCTTTGAACACTGATATCCACAGTCACCACGGCAGAAAGTACAAAAACCTGAAAGCATGTACCACCCGACTCAAAGACCAGCTTCTATTCTGCTGTTATCAGCCGCTTGTATGATAGGTAAACTCTACCTTGTCACTATCCTGTGCTTTATTCTTTATCTGCACTGCACTTTCTCTGTAGCTGTTACACTTTATTTTGCATTCAGCTCAAATGATTTTCTGTATGAACAGTATGCAAGACCACCTTTTCACTGCATCTCGGTACACGTGACGATAATAAGCCATTACTAATGCCAGTACTTCTAGCTTAGGCTTGGGGCAGTGTTTTGGTTGGTTGTCCCAACTGGAGAGGGTCCAGAAGAGGTTCGCAAGAAAGATCCCAGTGATGAAAGGCATTTGAGGAGCATTTGATGGCTCTGTGACTATAATCGATGGAATTTAGAAGAATGAGAGGGATTTCTCAGTGAAACATATTGAATATTGACAAGCCTAGATAGAGTGGACTTGGAGAAGATGCTTCCAATAGTGGGTGAGTCTAGGACCAGAGGGCACAGCTTCAGGAATACAAGGGTTTTCCTTTAGAGCAGAACTGAGGAGGAACTTCTTTAGCCAGAGAGTGGTGAATCCATGAAAGTTATTGCCAAGGACATCTGTGGAGGTCAAGTCATTGGGTATATTTAAAGCAGAGTTTGATAGGTTCTTGACTGTAAGGGTATAAAAGGTTATGGGGAAAAGGCAGGAGAATGGGGTTGAGTGGGATAATAAATAAGCCATGATGGAACAGACTCAATGGGCTGAATGGTCTCATTCTGCTTCTTTGTCTTATGGAATTCAGACAGCAAAAGTCATAATGTCAGAGCTATCATGTTTCTTGTTTTTTTGCAGATGTGGGAGAGAAGGGCATTTCCCAACTGTGAGGGTGTGAGGCAGCTTCTTAGCTCAGCTTTCTGAGAGTGAAGGTTTCTGTAGAGAGTACAATTATTTCTATGTGAGAAAGGAAATTGAACTTTGCTAGTGAATGTGATGTGGAAGGCCCAACAGGGGTTAAATAAGGTACAAAGACGGCAAACGTTGAATATAGAAGAGCTAAGAGTGCTGTCGAAGGTAACAGGTGTTGGTTGTATTTGACAAAACTAACTGTGATCTTAAAATTTCATGAGGGTTCTATCAATTTCCTGCTGAAACAGGTGAGAGGCTGGGAGAACTTTCACTTGTTTGTACTGTTTAACCAGCTGTTCATCTTAGGGTAATGGTATGAAAATAGTACAGCCCCTCTGCAGTCAAGATTTTAATTAAAGTATGCAAAAGGGCTGGAGTGCTTTGGAGCTTTGATGGGAATGGCAATAAATTAAAGCTGCTGATCAAATGAAAGGACGGAGTATAGAGAAAACAGAGCCAACAGAGCAAAATTAGGAGAAATAGAAAAAGTGAAAGAAAGTTTTTCACTTTCACTGTCTTTCTAAACAGGTAGATGCACACACACACACACACGCACACACACACACACACACACACACACACACACACACACACACACACACACAAGAAAAAGATCATGGACAAAAAGAAATTAGAGCAGGAGTAGGCCATTTCAAGCCTAGTTTATCACTCAATGTGGGCTTGACTGATTTACCCCAGTTCTTAACTCTTCCTCCATGTGTGATCCCCATGCTATCAGGCCACGAATGGTTTACCAATTTATCTATCTCCACTTTATTATTATCAAATTTATTAGCAGACATATACTGTATGTTAACATATACAACCTTGAGATTCATTTATTTGTGGGCATACACACTAAATCCATAGAATAACAACCTTAACAGTCAATGTAAGACTGCACCAATTTGGGCATCCAACCAGTGTGTAAAAGACAACAAGCTGTGCAAATACAAAAAGAATTAATAATAATAAATAAGCAATAAATATTGAGAACATGAGATGAAGAGTCCTTGAAAGTGAGTACATAGGTTGTGGGGAAATTTCAATGATAGAGCAAGTGAATTTGAGTGAAGCTATCCCCTTTTGTTCAAGAGCCTGATGGCTGAGGGGGAATAACTGTTCTTGAACCTGGTAGTGTGAGTCCTGAAGCTCCTGTCCCATCTTCTTGATGGTAGCAGCAAGAAGAGAGCATGTCCTGGGTGGTGGGGGACCCTGATGATGGACGCTACTTTCCTGCGACAGCGTTTTGTGTAGATGTGTTCAATGGTGGGGAGGGCTTTACCATGATTGACTGGGCTGTATACATTACTTTTTTGTAGGGTTTTCCTTTCAAGGGCATTGATGTTTCTATACCCAGTTGTGAAGCAGCCAGTCAAAATACTCCCCACCACGCCTCTATAGAACTTTGTCAAAGCTTTAGAAGTCATGCCAAATTTTCACAAACTTCTAAGGAAGAAGAGGTGCTTCAGTGCTTTCTTTGTAATTGCATTTACATGGTGGGCCCAGGACAAGTTTTCAGAAATAATAACACTGAGAAACTTAAAGTTAAACTTAAACTTAAAGCTTTTCACCTCAGATCCTCCAATGAGGACTGTTTTATGCACCTCTGGTTTCCTCCTCCTGAAGTCAGTAATCAGCTCCTTGGTCTTGCTGACATTGAGTAAGGGGTTGTTGTTAAGGCACCACTCAGCCAGATTTTCAATCTTCCTTCGATTTGACATGAAGGTTAGGATAACGGAGCTGTGGGCATGCCACGTTGGCACCAGAAACATGGCAGCTCTTGGGAACTGCCCAGCACAATACTCACT
Source organism: Hypanus sabinus (assembly GCF_030144855.1). Lineage (NCBI taxonomy): Eukaryota > Metazoa > Chordata > Chondrichthyes > Myliobatiformes > Dasyatidae > Hypanus > Hypanus sabinus. Next base: position 29,286,239 of record NC_082709.1, on the reverse strand, counting down.
GATTTGATTTGACTCAAACAATGCATTTCATTCTATGTTTTGATGTACATTTGACAAATAAAGCAAATTCTAATCTACCTGCACTAATCCTGTTTGATTGAATTTTGCCCATATCTCTCTCCGTTCCTATCCATATATCTGTCCAAATGTGTTTTAAGCATAACTAAACCTTCCTCCAACACATTCCTTTGGCAGCTCATTCCATGTACCCTCTGACAAAATTTCACTTCAAGTCCCTTTGAATATTTGTCCTCTTATCTTAAGTCTATGCCCTCTGCTTGCAGATTCCCCTACTCTGGGAAAAAGACTGTTACTATCTATGACCCTCATAATTTTGTGAACCTCTATTAGGTGACCTCTCTCCGATGAGCACAGTCCCAGTTCACCCAATCTCTCCAGTCTATGCAAGCCATCTAGTTCAGGCAACAGTCATGTGAACCCTTTTCTGCACTCTCTCTAGTTTAATCACATCACTCCTATAGGATGGAAACCAGAAGTACTTCTACTGTGTGTAGTCTTTGTAACATGACATCCTATCTCCTGTTTTCAATCCTCAGCCAATGAAGTCAAACATCTCCAGATGTCTTTGTCATGACTCTGTCTAACCATGTCACTGCTTTCAAGGAACTAGTTATCTATCTTGCTGTTTAGTAACACTCCTCAGATCGTTAGCCTGAATAGCTTCCATTAGGGTGGGTCAACCCAAAACGTTGAGTGTTTAGTTTAGATTCCTTCCTCTTCAGCTCTTTATCTCTTCCTGATGAAGAGCCTTGGCCCAAAGCATCAGCAGTTCATGTCCCTCCACAGAAGTTGTGTTCCTTCAGCATTTTGTGTGTTCCTCAAGATTTCCAGCATCTGAGAATCTCTTGTGTTTGCCATTTAATCTCTCCTGTCTTCCATCCCATTTTCTTTTCTCCTTTCCCTTTCCCTTCCCACCTGTTGTACATTTTGAAACTTGCTTCATTTCTAATTTTGTTTCTAGTTGATCGCCAAACAGAGACACTACAGACCCAGTTTCACTCTCCACAGATGCTGCTTGATCTGCAGAGAATCTCCGGCATTTCCGTAAGTATTTATTTGTTGGGACTTGTTCCAGAGTCTCTATGAGGAATGCTCAGAGAAGCTTACTTGCAATGGGTGCTTAGTGCATTATCTAGTAAATCTTGGGTTATCTACTTCGGCAGTTGATTTTTTTTTTGTATAGAGATAAGTCAAATACACCAAAATTCACCAGGAACTAGAAAGGATGATAATAAAAGTGCTTTCAAAGGCTCAAAGGTCCAATTTAATGTCAGTGAAATGTATACAATATACATCCTGAAATGTTTTTTCTTCGCAAACATCCACGAAAATGGAGAAGTGCCCCAAAGAATGAATGACAGTTAAACATGAGAACCCCGAAGTTCTCACCCCCAGCCCCCCCTGCGCGAAAGTGGCAGTGAGCAGCAATCCCCCGCCTCCCCCCACTGGCAAGAAAAAAGCAAGCGTCGGTACTGCCACCGAGCACTCTAACGCGGGCAAAGCAATAGCAAAGAGACAGGCAGAGCAACAAAACTTCTCAACAGGGACTAGACCCTGCAATGTATGGGCAAACAGCTGGGTAGCGTCTTTTTTGTGGCTTCTTATTTTAGAAAGGATATACTGATATACTGACATTGGAGAGGGTTCAGAAAAGATTCATGAGAATGATTCCAGGAATGAAAGGGTTACTGTGTGAGGAGCTGTTGGGCTGCATTCCCTGGAGTTCAGAAGAATGAGGGGGCATCTCATAGAAACATTCCAAATGTTAAAAGGCCTGAACAGATTAGGTATGATAAAGTTATTTCCCATGGTAGGGGATTCTAGGACAAGAGGGCATGATTTCAGAATTGAAGGATGTCCATTTAGAACAGAGATATGGAGAAATTACTTTAGTCAGAGGGTGGTAAATCTGTGGAATTTGTTGCCACGAGCAGCTGTGGAGGCCAAGTCATTGGGTGCATTTAAGGCAGAGACAGATAGGTTCTTGATTGGGTATGGGGAGAAGGTGGGGAGTGGGGATGACCACAAGAATTGGATCAGCCTATGATTGAATGGCAGAGCAAACTGGATGGGCCGAATGGTCTACTTCTGCTCCTATATCTTATGGTCTTAAATCTTAATTTCCTCAAAGTAAATCCAGGTGAGGAGTGGTTCATGTTCACAGCTGTTGTCCTTCCATCTTATCAACACACGCACTGCAGACAGATGGATTTCAGTTCCACATATAAGTTGCCTCATGCTGGCTGAACAGCAACCTGCAGTAAAGCGTCAGGGCTGAGCCGAGGACTCAGGAGGTGACTGCAGTCAGTCTCCAAGCGGAAAGCTTTCTGGATGAATATCAAGGCAAGGAGTTCAGGTGTGGGAGGGAAATAATGGAAGCAAAGAGAGAATCAAGGAACACAATAATCCCCTGGGAGACGAACAGAGACAGTGGGGCCAGGATATTGGGCTTGAAGAGCTTGCAAAGTCAGGGATAAAACTTTGAAGCCTTTAGGGGATGAGGGTTTGATGTTGGTACATTGGCAAAGTATCAGGATGAAAGGTGGACAGAAATGTGAGAGAGGATGTGGGTGATAGAATTTAGCTCAGGAAGCCATTGAGTTTGGCCAAATGGTGATAAAAGACATTAAAGTACTTCAGAGCCTTGTAACCTTTGGGGTAGGCTTGGCTAATCCATTTTATTTCAATCCTTATCCAGATCAGGGTGATTTGCATGCTATCATTATATGTGTAGCAGTAAATTTTCCCCATTTTTTGCATTTTAGGTCAGTTTGCCTATGGAAAAACGTGTAGGCACTCTGGCTCAGGCCAGGTTTGGGTTGGCTATGGTAGGGATAGGTTTGGGTCAGCGATCAAATGCAAACTTCCTGGTCGTGGGAGAGGGAGGAGAAAATAGGGCTTGATTGAGAAGTAAATGTCCAAATAATGGGGTGTTACTGAGGGCCTGAAACTCAAATTGAGTTCAACGAGTTATTTCACACTGTGTTGTGATACAATAACTTGCCATTGGAAGTGAGGTACATGACTCTTAGGTCAGATAAATTATTCTTTTGTTGCATATTCTATGTCTGATAACAATTCTATTGTTGCAGATAAATTTAAAAGTTAATTTTATAGCTTTGTCTGACTACAGTAGTTTTCAGTGCAGCACTATTCATTTCCACCAAGTGAACCTCAAACCTTAGCTCTGTGACGTTGGCTGCCATACTGTTCAGAATTCAGGATTAAACTAGGACTCCTTTCAATAGCTAATAGGGCAATTTAAAGTATGCTGAAACTTCTTATAAAGTCACTTTATCTTGTTTGGTGATTAGAAATTTGCAGATTGATGATGAATTTGCAAATTGCATTCAGTTTTGAACAAGATAGGAAATAGAATGAATATTAACATTATGGAATCATAGCATGTAAAAGAAATTTCAGAAATTTATTGTTCATGTTAAGAAATTTTGTAACATGTAGTTAATAAATCTTGCAATAAAAATTGATTTCTACCATTTGAATTGAGGTAGTGTGATTACTCAGCGGATAATAAATTATGGTACGGTACTAATTACCATTTGGATTGATCCTGTTCTAATTCTAGAAAAAGGCACACAGGATGTGATTGGATTAAGTGCTAAAAATGGGATGAATTAAGGCAAGTGCAGAGCCTAGCCCTGTGAATCCATTCTTATATAAACTTAAACATTATTGAAAAGTTAAAAACATTCTTTAGGTTTTCTTTTTGAAACAGACTGATTGATTGGAAGTTAAAAATATACTTAGCTGTTGAGGGTCATAAACTGAACATTATGAATATCTACTTCATGGTCCTGTTTAATTATGTTTAATAATATTTGAAAGGAGCTTTTACACATAACTAGGAGTATAGTACACATTTGTGATCTGTGCGTGTGACTGGCAATTACACAGATAGTGTGGAGAGTCAGGTCCCAAGAGAAAGCTAGTATTTGCTGTTATTCTTTTAAAACACTGCATGTGATTTTTCTTACTGCATAACCAACACCTGTTAAAATAAGACTTCTATTAATCTTTCCCCAAAAAATTGGTGGGGTTGTGAAGTTGTCCAAAAAGCAAATTCATTAAAGCCCCATTAAAAAAATGCAGAGCACTGCTATTTATCCAGTTGCTTAGGGCTGCACTTTAGGATGTCTTATAGGATTATGGTAGTAAATTAGTACACATTGTCTGGTAATACAAATGAAAGAGGTAAATTGGGGCCATCCATCATTTCATGAAATCAGGCAGGACTTTTGTAATCATTTTCTGAAAAGTTGATAGGCATAGCATAGATTGGAACCAATTAAAGATGTAATAAAATCTCAATGAATATTCTATATTGAACTCTGTGGAAGTTTCTCGAATATAAAAAGCTTCAAAAACAAGTATAAAAATGTTCCCATCTAACTTCATTTGTGTATCTATTGTACTGACTTCGCTTGAAAGTCCTGTTGGAATTTGGCATTGTACGTATAATTCCAGTTGAATTAAAATGTTATAGATCTGTTTTTTCTTCAATGGTGCAGCTGCAGTTTACTGAGAGATACTGTCCTCTTTTTGAGCTATTTTTGCTTTACTTCCGCAAATTGATCAAAGTGGTAAAAGTCTTCATCACTGCTATTGGGCAGAATTTATCCAGGGTAGGCTGACCCGAACTGTACTGGCAAACGAGACAGCTTTCTTGCCAAAAACCAATCAGAAAACAGTCATTCGAGTGATATGCTTCCCTGAACCACGATGGCCCCACCACATCATGCCAGCCGTGGCTACCAGACAAGCAATGTCCCCAATGTTTTGTATGGAGTCATCATTCTAAAGATTAAAAAATGAAGAATGGAGTCATCATTAAAAAAGACAGGCTGTGAAAGGCTATCAGTGGTCCTAGAATTGGACCTCAAGCTTGTGTTGCTTGCGACCTAGATGCCAGTCTTGTTCAGCTCTGCCTCTGCAGAGGTACATGGCATGGAGACCTCTGTATCTACGTCCCCCCCCCACCCCCACGCACATTTTCTGTTGCAGAAAGTAGAATCAGAACTAGGTTTATTTTCACTAACATACGTTGTAAAATTTGATGACTGTGGCAGCTGTACTCTACTGCGATCTTGCCACTCCGCTTTTGCACGGTTTACTTTTATTGTAGCAAACTGTGTTACTATCAGAATAAGTAACTAACTAGTGCAAAGAGGAATAATGAGGTAGTGTTCATGGGTTCTTGGGCTGTTCAGAAGTCCAATGATAGAGAGGAAGAAGCTTTTCCTAAACCATTAAATATGGGTTTTCAGTATGGACCTCCTCCCTGAATAATGAAGTGTCCTTAATGATGGGTGCCTCGTTCTTGATGCACTACCTTTTGAAGATGACCTGGGTAGCGAGCAGGCTTGTGCCTGTGATGCAGCTGGCCAAGTGTACAACCCTGTACAGCCTCTTTTGATCCCATGTAATGGGGCCTCCATATTAGGCGGTGAAGGAACTGTAGAAATTAGCTGTGGGATTAGTAAATGCAAGCAACGGGTTTGAATAAGCAGAAGCTGAACTCCAGTCCAGAGCCCTTCCATAAATGCCAGGCATTTCAATATTTTGTTTTTACACAGAAGGATCCCATTCAGCCAGTCATGATTATGTTCTTTTAGAGCAACCTCATCAATCACAGTCACCTGTGTAACCAATTTTCACACAGAGTCCCTGACTCTCCCCCCAGCCATCAGAGCTCGCAATTTATAGTGGCCAGTTAACCTCCAACACGTATGTCTCTTGCTTTGTGGGAGAAAACCTGAAGAACCTCATAGTCACAGTACAAACTCCACACAGAAGTCTAGAGGTGCACACAAAATGCTGGGGGGATTCAGTGGGCAGGCAGCATCTATGGAGGGAAATGGATAGTTGACTGCTTATTTTCCTCCAGCGATGCTGCCTGACCTGCCGAGTTCCTCCAGCATTTAGTGTGATGCTCCATATTCAGAGTTCAGTGATCAGGATTCAACCCAGAGTTATTAATTCTTTACTCTTTTAAATATCACATTTAAATGTTCAAACAAATTTCTAAACATTTTAAATAGATTTAATTCATTAAAACAATTACTTAAAATAATTAAAGATAAAGGTGGTAAATTTTGTTACGTTAAACTACAGTAAATTAATTAAAGACATAAATCTGAAATAAAGTAAAAGAAATAAAAAAAATAATGAATGAAAATTAGTAGCTCTTTTAAAATATGTGGTGTTGGCTTGGCTCTTGTAAAGCTAAAGGACTGGATGCTAAAGGACAGTGAAATGAATCTGGTCCCTCAGCTCAGAAACTTTGGAGGCCACCAGTTGATTCAGAAATTATGGATGGACTGAAGCTGTTCTACGCCAGAGATCCAACCAGCCTGATAAACCATTGCTTTAATGGCTGTGCACTTGGGCTGCCCCAATTTGACCATTATCCACTTGTACTTTTCTTCTTTAGTTTTAGTAAATGATGAATTGAATCAAGAGCTATGAGTGGACTGTTCATGACATGCACATCACACATGGCCCTCATTATCCATGATAGTACAAAATGGTTAGGGGTTATGCATTCTATTCGTACTCCGAACTTTTAAAATCTCTTTAATTGCTTTCTGCACTGTATTAACATGTTATTAGATTCTTTGATGCATTTTGTCATAATACGGATTGTGTATGTGAATATTTTCCTGGCTCCATTAGAAGGTGACAAGTAGAATACATTATATTTGGCAAGCATTTCTTGAGAGACAAATTTAACGAAAACCAAATAAAGTCGCATATGAGAATCGAAGTAACATTTAGAATAATTCCAGGAAAGGGTAAATTTAATAATTTATTGCAAAATGAACCAAGTGTTTGTAGTATTTTTGTTTATTTGAGCTTTAGGTGAAGAAAGATATCTGCCATCAACTGCCCTATTCCTGATCTTGTTGGCTCCATCAAAGTTGAATATATCTAATGGTGTAAGGTTAGTTGAAAGCCAAAAAGAATACTGCAGTTCTGTCTTGGATTTGATGCACATAAGCTCTTTGGGATTATTAGGTGTGATTTTAAGTTTCATATCACACTACTCTGAGTTTAACTTTGACCCGAAAATTGAACTTGTTATTCAGACATACAATTTTTAAAAGTGAACTTTCCAGTGTAGCAGCTCACTATCCAATAGCTTTCTGTCATCAGTAAATTGCAGTGTTGCTGTATAGCAAGCCCTGCAATAGCATGCCAGTAATTGATCTATTCCTCATTCTCTTCCTGTTTAAAGTTGATGGAAAGGATTTAGTACAATGCTTATGTGGTGATGACAGATTTAGAAGTGGTTATGAACTATAACAGACATATACTGGCCTGGACAGCAATTCACGACACATGCTTATGCAGTATTCTGCAATCACGGCACAAGGAACTTTTTCATTGTGTGATAATGCCTGCTTCATTTCTAAAGTTTTGGACTAGAGTGATAAATCAACTTCAGATCGCTTTTCATATTATCTTAAAATAATATATTTATTACAAGGGAGGTGGGTAGCAGTTATGTGGAGTAATTGCCAGTCAAATCGAAATATGGCAGGATCAGCCTGTCTGTCTGAGCAACAAAGGATTGCACAATGAAAACACTCTAATCATCCAACTGTGACTAGCAGCACTGACAGATGTGAATGTGACTCTGTGAAACAGAACCATGTGGACCTTCATTAGGCACTATAGAAACTCGCAGCCTGCGGACGTGAAGATAGACATATTCCACTCATAGCCCAGTTTCACTGCTTTCAGTAGATCTCCTGAATTTGGCCAGATATTTAAAATTATTAACTATAGTTCTTCTGACAGGAAAAATGCTTTATTTCTTTAAAGGGGATCATTTTTCAAAGTGGCCAACTGCTGTATTACAAGAATATATATATTTGATTAGACTATGGGAATGAATGTCTGTGATGACTGGAGAAAACCAATATTTCTCAATATGCAACCTTTTTCCTCTAAACAGCTCTGTATTGCAATTAAAAGGAAGTGCCTTGGGCATTAATACACAACGTTAGCATTCAACAGTGCCTTGGCACCCAAGAACTTTTCATTCCAACAAAAAAAACATGAACCCATGTATGTAAAAACCAGGCAGACTGGTTTGAATTTTGAATTCATCTTTGAATTTGTCCTTATTATGTCTTTCCTGTAGTTTTTTAAAAATATAGTTTTGGTATTTCTTTTCTGCCAACAGAACAATTCAAAGCAATAAAACCCTGCCACAAAATGAAACTTTGGCAGTTATTGAAACCAGCCTGAGCTTGTCAGAAACCTTCTTTATCCTAGTTTATAATTTAATCTGCCAAACAAGGTGAGGAGTTGCACTGGTATGTGTTTAGGGTTTTGGCATAAAAAACAGCTTAGACCATGTATGCATATTCCTCAGTGTGTGTTTCTTTGGATCACTTTTCCACCATGGATTTGAGTGGCTCAGAGATAAGCCTGTTGAAGGAACAGGGATAATAGTCCTATACCAAGCTGGCTGGTTCTTGAATACTCTTGGGCTTCAGAATACTGATACATTATCAGAAAAGTGGTTGCAAAATTAAGCCATCTTCCAGAACAGAAATTTTGAGCAAGCAAGGCATTGTCGTCCTTCCTAAAACTTGAGTAAATAGCAATATGGATTCAATTTGACTCCTTTCAATTCATCAAGTGGTCCTCACTCATGAAAGCTTTTGCCTTCTCCCTATTAGATCACCATTTTCACTTATTACTGAAATCCATTTCCTCTCATTTTCCCTTGCTTCGTGGCCCGTAATGATGTTGCTGTAGAAAGTGTAACAAAAGACAATTGTTCTGACTCTCTTTTGGCTCATACAATCATATCTTCCCTTCAAATTGAGAGATAAAGAACTTAAGCAACTAACAGGGAGATTTGAATAGAAATTTTATATTTATGGTGGTTGGGTTGGGAAAATATCCTGTCAATGAAAGTACCTTGGAATTATATTGGAATTATCTTGGAATACAATACTGAAGAATTTCTCAGTACTCTGTGCAAAGGAGGTGATAAGTTTGTTTATTCAACTGCTTGTTTTAAAAACAAAACTCCATCGCTTTCCTCATTAGTAAATAATAAATCTTACAATATATTTACTTCATTGGGGCTCAGTGTATTTTTTCTTAGCCCAGAATTTACTAATTAAATTGAACTGACAAGATATATCTGCAGTAATGATGAAATAAGTATTTTATGATACTGTTGGAAAGAGCCACAAAACAAAACATTATTGAAGGCAAGGAGCAGGCAGACTACTTAAGCGTTATGTAAATGAAAAAGTCTTGTCAATTTTTGTAATTAAATAAAAATGTAAAATCTCTATTCCCACATGGATATCCTGTTGTCTGAATTTGCTTCCTTAATAAAATTATATATGCAGTTTTGCATATCTATGCAATTAGATTACAGCAATGCAGTTTAACTGGAAAAAAGTTACATTTTATATAAACATAATTTATAACTGACACTGAGTGCTGAAATTTCATTTATGTCTGGGCTTCAGAATAAAAAAATTCCAACAATCAAATTGAAGTGAATATTTGCCAAAATCAGAAATTTATTTTAGTGCTTTCCAATGGTTCACGTCAGTAACTAATAGTGTAATAATCCTGCCACAAGTAACCAGACAATTGAAAATAATTTCATACTCATTAATAGGAAGCTGCTGCATTAGCTGCAATTTGATTCAGGGCTGTGCAGGAGTGATTTTTATGATAATGGTTTTGTTACAATGGGAGAAAAGTGCTCAGTGAAAAATGATTTTTTTAAAAAGCGGTGACAAATATTTATGTTAAACATTATTTCTATCTCCAGATTTGTACAGTATACTGGCAGCCCTCCAAGAACACATGGCCGCAGAACAGCCGCATTTCTCAGAGAGTGAAATGTTCCATTACTGAACGCATGCTGCTCCTGCTCTCCTGAAGCTAAACAATGGCTGGCTCGGCTTTATGGCAGGCAGCAATCCCAGCCCTTGCTCACTGTGCCTGGCCACAGATTAAGATGATCAAAATACATAATGCTAATATTTCACTTCTTCCATGTCATTTCAAATAGGCTATGGAATGGAAGCCGATATTTTTTGCTAAAGATGGAAGTATTAGTTTTCTGATAAATTTCTGAACCTTTGCAATTCAGTTTCTTAAACTCAGATATATCCGACCTGGGATCTGGATTATGATCCACTTAACGCAGTCCTAGGACTACTGTTTGTTGCAGTTCAAAAGAGAAAGTGCTGGGGTAATTGCACTCTTATTTTCCAATGATCTTAATACAGGTCCATAACGGGCTGGGGAAACAGAAATTCTGCAAAATGAGCTGGCTATGTGCATGGTAGCCATTTTTTTCTCTGCTTTGGTGCATATCCCTGAGGAATGGGATGATCGGAGACCTCAGGATTCTAACACCACAAATGCATGCTTCAATATTCACGGTGCTGGAGCAGGGCCCTGGTGACCAGGCACACACTAAAGCCGGTGATGGGGAAAGAGCTGTCCTGCAGCATCATCTTCCTATTTGGTTACGTTGCTACCCACATGAGATCTAACACCTGCAAAAACATACATTCTTATAATATTCTCCAGGAGCCGCTGAGCCAGCTTCATGCAGAGTACAACCACCCCATTAATCGGTATCTTTGCAATGTAAGGCATTGCAATCGCATTGAAGTATTTTAATTTGCAAAATGCAGATGGTAAGTTTACATAAAAGTAAACCAGGAACAAAAATTCAAGAATTAATTGAAATTAAAGGAACATTTAAAATATTTGGTAAATGATATTTTTAACACTGATATAAATATTTATGTGTAAAATCTGGTTTAGAAACTCAGTAAGATGACTTCAAATATGCCAAGGTACCATTCTTTATAAAATTGAAATTACTTTTCAGATTTTCTTAGAAATTGGTTTGTAATAAGGGGTCGTTATTGTCTTGAAATGACATTCGAGGATACCATAATGATATTATACTGTGCACGATCCTGTAGTAGCCTTCAAGGAAATAATGTCAAAACATTTCATCCTTCCTGCTATTCTTAGTCTAGTCTCAAGTTTGCTGAATTAACCCTAGACTTTATAGAACAGAGTAATACGACTGTATATTGATCATCATCAAGATTCCTGACATAAAACTGTGCAAGTGTGTGGTTTGTGTTTTATTTACCAAGTAGATGAATTATTAATGACCTCTGAGGTTTTGTGGTATTCAGCAGCCAGCAGCATTGTTCTAATCCAAGCTTTTACCTGGTCTTCAGCAATCACCCGTGCTCATAGTACAAGAAGTGAACTTCATCCCCAAAAACAGGCAGAAATAAATGTCTACTCAAATGCCAGTAAAACAGTGCCACTTTCAGCATTCATTTAATATTTTTCTTTCTCTTTGGGAAGTTATTTACATATTATTGAGTGACAAGTTACCAAATTCGTCCTTGTAATATTTTAGAAAATCACCATCGTAGGAAATGTTTCTCTGTTAAATGCTGTAGTCACATGTGCAACGTTTTGCATGGGCAGAACTGTTAATTCTATAATTCTCTGTGTTGAAGAAATTGTTAAATTGACTATTATGGTATGCACACCAACTGTTTGGTTAAGATTGCAGCTTCCAGTTTAGCTGTCTCCTCAAGATCGCTTCCCTCGAAGGTGAGATGATTTAGAGGCCCACAGAAACTTAATTTTTCTTGATCACCATGTGCAACCTAGAGTCTTAATGGCAAGGATAATTAATTCTGCTGATGTTAATCATCAGGGCTGGGCCCCACAATTATCAGCCTAGTGCAGCTGGGGCATAGTGTAGACATGAAAAATTAGGAAAACAAATCAGTAATGGTGTGGCAGATTTAATCTGCATCATGAAACAAAGTTAAAAAGAGGAAGATCGAGAGAATTTCAGCTGAAGCTTTTGTGCCAATGAGTCTTGACAGAACTGAAAAATGTTGCTGATGTCCAAAGTGATTGGTAATTACTTGGCCATTGAATTTTTTATTGTCAATTTATCATGTTGCAAGAGGTTAAATTTAACATCTTCTTCCAATGCTATCTCACCAGGGAAAGGAAAGCTTGTGCACCACGTGGTTTAGGAGTCAGTGAAAGGTTAATCAGGTAGTCCTCTAGTTTGTGTGGTCTTTGAAATCATTACCTATTCTGCACAGTAAACCCTGTGCGATGAATGCTGTCTGTAATGGAACAGATATGAAGGTAATGTGATTCTCAGCACCTTCACCGAGGAGCCCTGAGTTTATCTTTATGCATGCTTCATGGCTGCAGTAATCGCCTCATTTGGGTCTATATGGGATGATTTCAATACGATCAAAACTTTATGGCATAAATCTTCTTCTGAATGGAAATCTCTTAAATATTTAAACAACAGGGTTGATTAGGTTAACCCTTCATGAAATGAATGTGCACCCCTGTCCTAAATGTTGCAACATAACTTTCAGTTATTGTAGAAATTGGAGTGAAATTAAAAAAAAAACATCAATTTCTCTGTGTGTATTTGCAGTTGCCTTTTATGGCAAGTCATATTTGACAAGGATAAACAAATCCAACTGAAGCAGATTTATTAGATTCATATTGAGGATTTTAAAAATATTTTAATTTTCTCAACTGACTGGAATGTACCTAACCAAAACATTTAAGAGCATTTTGACTCCTTTTTTTATTTCCAAAACACTTCATGTATGGAAATTATTCCTTGGAAGAAAACACAGGCTCATAAGAGGGTTTGCTTCTCATAGGCACCATATTTAGATTAGTTCTGTTCCCCAACAGCTATGCATTGCTGTTTGAGCACCCAAGCATGTGCCAGGTTGGGTGTTCAATGTTGTATGGATGCTGATTACTGCAGGGCACATTGGCCTAAAATAGCATCACCCGTGTGTATATGATAAGGGGACTGGAACTTATGTGGATTAGTTTGGTGGGGCCTGCAGATGGTGTTGGAAGGCCCCAGTTGTTTTGGGGGTGTTGTAGGTGAGCAGAGAATGAAGCTTGCTGTTTAGCTACCTTATAGACTATAACTGTAATCTAAACAATCAGATACCAGTACAATAATTAATCCACATGGTGTTGTTCCTGTTGGACAGATGTTGCTCTGTGCCTCATGCTTTTAAAAGTAGAGTAGGAATGGAAATGGAAACTGTGCTCCTCCTTCTTCCCACGCTCCACCCTAAGTCATTCAGGAGAGTGATAATAAACTTGATTCTGGCATATTGATATTGGTAGTTGTCTGTGATGTAACAGATTCTGCCCTTATCATCGGAAAGCTTATGGATGTTTGTTATTTATGTTTACATAGATATTGGTAGTTGTCTGTGATGTAATAGATTCTGCCCTTATCATCGGAAAGCTTATGGGCGTTTTTTATTATTATGTTTACATGAGGTAATCATCTGGATGAACCAGTTGTACAGAAGGGTCAAAGGAGAAAATCTGGGGAAATTGGTAATAGCAACCCCAGGATAGCTGAGTCTCACCACAACCACTGATGTGTTTCATAAACAAATAATAATTGACTTCATTCTGTGATTGTGCTTTAAAATTTATGAAACCACGTATACATAGAGTACTTTTTGGAGCAAGGTGTGCTCATTACCCCTCATGACTCACTATATCCTTTTGAGACATATTTGCAGTTTAATCAAGGGTAAAGCTCAGCACATAGCGAGGAGTGCAGCGTTACATTTTGAACATGCTGTTGAGAAAACGCCTGCATTTTTGTGAAGAATTTGTTAGGAATGCATTTATTGATCTTTCTTTTCAATGTTACATGTTTCCTAACAAGTTAAATGTTTTGTGATATATCTAAAATCATAAAAGTAAGATGTTGGCCCCAGACCATCCCAAAATGGCCTTATAAGCTCATGGTGAGAAAGACGAAAAAAAATCAATCCATTTATTAATTGCCACCATTTATTATACAAATGAACATGTGATTCAGTCTTTATTGGATATAAATTTAAAAGGTACAAGGAAACCTGGATTTTAAATCAATCACAAGAAAGGGTCCTGAAATGTTAGGAGGAGACAAAGACTGGTGATCCTAACCACATTAATCTGCAGATCAAAGTGTATGTAATTCTGTTACATGTGGGAACTCCTCGGGGAAATCCTGACAGGGATCAATCCCAGCTTCCAGGCAGTGACTTATAGTTTCTGAATACAAAGGTGGTCAGATGGCATAAATGTCGACTAACAATGATGGAACTCATCTGATAGCAGTCACTAATGAAGGCCTGCCCCACACTCTAGTTCACATTTTATGGGCTGCATACTTTGCTGAGGTTAAATAAAGCTACGGCGTAGGATAATGCAATCATTTTTTAGCAAGCATGACAGTGAGTTAGATATTGATTTTAAATTTATACTCTGGAATCTCTTACATTTAGGAGAAAAACAACTGCTCCAGAGAGAGAGAAAGTTGTCACCCCTACATATTTTACAGCCACTGTATTCAAATCATTGAGAATATATTTTGAAGCGAGTCAGCTTTCTTTTGAGATAAGCTTTTTTTTAGTAAATCCTTGGGCACAGTGATGGCATGCTATTGAAATGGGTGATAATTCAGACTAAAAAACAAATGTTAACGTAATGGAGGATTAGAAGAGACCAAACAGGTTGATCTATTGAAAAGAATACTATATCCCCATGGAACAAAAGTAATTTATTAGGACAAACAATACCAAGAGGGAAAAGTACAGCTAGTTTCTTCTTACTCCTCAGCCAGTTTAATAGTGAGCATTATTCAAGTGTAGGATAATTCCATTTGGAAGCAGATGGTGTAAAACAATGATTTGATAGTTCAAAGGCCCTTCTATAACTCTGCTATTTTGGATTAACTGCACTTTGAAACTGGATTTCAACCAAAAGCACAACTAATTAGGAATCAATCCAGGGCCATTAGTGAGGTGAATGAATGCACCGGGGTTGCATATTTCAAAAGAACTAGTTTTAATGAGCTCACATCATGGGTGAAAGGGAAGTAAATAGATTGGAGATAATGTAGAGTCTACTCCAGCTGAACTGTGTGATCACTCAACAACTCCTGTTACAAGTAAGGATGCTGAACTTGTACTCTTTCTGAATTGATCAACTTACCAAGAAAGTGAAATATGGTGTACATGGGAAACAGCTCTTATTGTCCATGATTGGGCTCCCCTGATAACACTAACCTTCACAAATGGATGGGATTTAGCATTGAACTGAGTTACAACAGCATCCTTTCAAATTAAGTTTCTTAAGGCGAATCTTAATTTTTTTTTTCTGTAGCTGAATATTTTAGTAGAGAAAGACCACTGGGAACCAAAGTAACAGCCATTGGTCATTGAAATGTTGGGCAACTGAGGTAGTGGTGGGTGACAGGGCAAATGGGGAAGAGGGCAAATCTTGAGTAGCAGTGCCGTTGGTTAGGAACAGAGTGATGGGTTAACTTGATAGGCCATCAGCCATGTCAAATTACACTGAATCTTTCAACTTAACAAATGTTAACAGTGGACACCGGACCAGTGCTAACCCAATCGCAGTTTGTCCAGGAAACCTAAACCTTGAACTGAGAATGCACCTTTCACATGAATTAAAAACTATGGGTGATGAAATAATATGGCAGAAGATGTGCCTACTATTAGGGCATATTCTGGAGTTAGGGTATATAGCAAATATTAACCTTAAGCAATCAACATTCAGATCTGAATATGGATTGTAGATTAAATTTAAAATGCAGCTCTGGTGGGGAATGCGGCCTTTAACATGAAACATCGAATTGACTTGAGATGTCTGCATTTGCATGAATGCAATCAATAGTCATTGCATGAATAGGGCTCCTACAACAGCACTTAGAGTAAATTGTAGACCAGGAGGTATTTGACTGGGATGTCTGCATATGCATGAATGCAATCAATATTCCATTGCATGAATATGACTGAGACACCACAGTGATTCATTTTCACTCACTTTCTCTTTTTTCTCCCTCTCCCTCTCTCTCCTTCCCCCAAAGACTGCCAGCTTGTGAGTGTCCCCCCCCCCCACCAAATAAAGACTTTTATATCTACCAGTTGTGTCCCTCTGGTGACTTTGTTCATAGTCACAACACCTTCCATGAAGAAGTTCACATGCAGCTTATTTACAACTTCCATGTCGAGGTCCAGGTCTGTGTCTGGGATGACAGATAGTTCTCTGAAGCACAGGCATTGCCGAAAAACTGCAAACTGGTTATATACTATATGTACAAGCAAAACAGGTCAAGCCTTGGGTTCAGTGGCCGGAAAGTTCAAAATGGGAAGTGATGTATATGCATTTTCAAACTGACCTGCACACTACAAAAATAACCTTTGGTTCTGTCAGCCTGCTGAATGTTTGTAGTAATTAATAACTTGCATTGTCACTGATTTTTAACAAATTATTAATATTCTATTTTATATTTTTTCCTTATGACTATTGAACTGGGTGAATTGTTAATTGATTGCGTGTGGTTAACAAAATTATTTTGACGAGCAGAATTTTAAAAAAAATTATGGCTAAAAGATCTCATTTAAATTAATATTTTAAATGAGCTAAAACACCCAACACAAAATAGGTCAATATCCAGTATGATAGGGTGTTAAAGAGATTGTGCACCTCCAGCAAGTTCAGCAGGGAAGGGTGTCAGTCCTTAAAGACACACTCCCCAGGGGCAGCAACATACTGCCTGACTGTCATAGATGAGAGAGAGGATACAGGAGAGAGGTCAGATAACACCATCATCCAAAGGGTAAATCCCTGGTCAACAGGATAAATGTTAGGTGACAGGCAAGGAGATTCAGCAGGTTCATTGTTAGAAGGGTCTGATCGCAGGTGGCTGCAGTAATCTCCTCCTAGACAGCAGAGGAATGTAGAAACAAACTCCATGATCTCACAAACATGTCAAGGTGATCGGTACATTAGTGTTTGTTATTAAGCATGGTGCCACTGGTCAGAAATACAGAGATATCATTTCAAGCTCTTATAGGAAAGAGAATGAAGGCGTTTATTCGTTTATGCTGTAATTGGTGCAGGTGGATGTGATCCACAGGAAGTGTGGCAATTTTGTGCTTCACATCTCCGCTCTTGCTTTATTTTTGGTGTACATTTGATGACTATGGAAGCTGTCTTCATTTTTCCTGCAGCCTCTCTTTCTTTCATGGCAGCCAAGGGCTGCACTAGTGCTCTGTTGCAGGGCATTTCTCTGGGTTCTATTGTGTATAGTGTCAGGAGATGCATAACCTTCTTGATTATTATTTGTCTTACGTGGTGTTAAGGATTGCAGTGCGTCATTTGGTGTATATCAGGAAAATTTATCTTGTAAGGACTGTAGTGTATTATTTAGTGTATACTGGGAAAATTTATTTTGCATATTCCTAATGGAATTTATTATTTGGGAAGTACGCTCAGTGTGCAGTAACTGGAATTGGTTTATTATTGTCTCATGTACCAAGATACAGTGAAAAACTTCTCTTGCATACATTCATACAGGTCATATCATTACACAGAGCATTGTGGTAGAACAAGGTAAAACAATAACAGAATTCAGAATAAAGTGTAACAGCTACAGAGAAAGTGCAGTGCAGGTAAATAATAAGGTGCAAGATCATAAGGAGGTAGATTGTGAGGTCAAGAGTCCAACTTCTCACACTAGGTAAGTATATTTAATAGACTTATAACAGTGGAGTAGGAGCTCTCCTTGAGCCTGGTGGGACATGCTTTGGGAATTAGAATTAGAATTGTCCATCTCTACTTGCCCTTCATGTGGAGGTGGTGCCACCTGCTGGTGAAGAGGTACCCCACAGTTCCAGGGTATAGGCTCAGTGTCAATGAAGGAAGTGTGGCAGGAGCAGTGAGTGGGCTCTGGAAAACGAGAGTTCAGTACAGTAGCTGGAGTGTTGTCTGGCCCCACGGACTTTTCTGCATTCATTGCTTCATCCATAATGAGAAGTTAACTGGAGTGAATTGAATTGACTGAAGACTGGCTTCTGTGTTGATGGGCATCTCTGGAGAAAGTTGAGATAAGTCATCCCTCGGCACCTCTGGTCAAGGATTTGAATGCTTCAACCTCGTCTTTAGCAGTCATATACTGGGCTATGTCATCATTGCAATGGGGATTTTCTAGGAACTTCCTCCTGTTTGCTAGTTAATTATCTAAGACAACTCAGAACTAAATATAGTAGGACTGCAGAGACCAAATCTGATGCATTGGTTGTGAGATTGCTTGGCTCTGTCTATTGCTGCTGTTTACCATACTTTCGTTCTATCTTGCAGCTTCACCAGGTTGGAAGTGGCAGTAGTGGCAAACTGATTTCATAATTATCAATACTGAGGCTATTCTGTCCGGGTGCATCTTGATTTAATATGGTAACTGCTCTGCCCGTGACCACACCCACAAGAAGCTGCAGACAGTTTTGGATCATAAACACAAGAGGTTTTGCAGATGCTGGAAACCCAGAGCAACACACAGAAAATGCTGGAGGAACTCAGCAGGTCAGGCAGCACATTTGGAAAGGAATAAACAGTCAACGTTCACAGTTGAGAACACAGGTCCACACCTCACAGGAACCAGCCATGGAACCTCTGTATGCTTCTGGCTGTCTCAATAAAGCAGCCCCACCTGCACTGGACAATGCCTCTTCTACCCCTTTCCATCAGGCAGAAGAAGCCTGAAGCCAAGTACTACCAGGCTCAAGGACAGCTTCAACTCCACTGTTACAAATCTATTGAAAGCTCTGAGTGGTAAGATGGACTCTTGATCTCACAGTCTGCATTGTTGTGGCCTTGCACCTTATTGTCTACCTGCATTGCACTCTCTGTAACTATAACACTATTTTTCTTTCTGTTATTTTATC
Organism: Hypanus sabinus; assembly: GCF_030144855.1. Classification (NCBI taxonomy): domain Eukaryota; kingdom Metazoa; phylum Chordata; class Chondrichthyes; order Myliobatiformes; family Dasyatidae; genus Hypanus; species Hypanus sabinus. Next base: position 29,267,352 of record NC_082709.1, on the reverse strand, counting down.
TTGTACTATCTCAGTGCCCTCTTGTAATGAATTGATCTGTATCAACTATATGCAAGATGGCGTTTTCACTATATCTCAGTACGTTTGGCAATTATAAAACAATTTAGTAATTACAGCATTATCTAAATTTAAATCGCAGTTGGAGGATTTGATCTGTGTTCTCTGGATAACTGGCCTGGTAGCTAAATCATTGGCTTCTTCCACCTTCTGCTCTTTTTGTTTCTACTGCTGCTGCTGTTGTACTGGTGACACTCAGTGACGATGGGGAAGCCTCACATGGACTGCACAGCAGCGCTGGGCTAATGCAGTGAATGAAATTTCAGCTCAACGTGAAGAACGGTGTTGTCCATAACTCACCCGGTACTGGCACGGGCTTATCGGTGGAGAGCGCCAGGGTGCAGGAACAATGGAAATACAGGATAATCATTATCGTTTGGGGTCTATCCCTGCTCAGAATATCAACCCATGTGGATTCCACCCAGAATGTGGTCTCACACATGCTTTCCTGAGACATGGTATTTTCCAGAAGGAAATCCTTCTGTTGATCTACGATCACCTATATATTGAGGGATTGGAAGCCTTTTCTCCAAGTAAGGAGGTCCAAGATGTTAAGTGTACTCTTCTGGTAACAAAAATGCAGTTAATGTCTGTGGTTCAGGGAGGATGCCAACAACATAGGCAAATCCTATCTCCTACTGAAATTAAATTGAATGTATTCTTTGTGAAGACAGTGCCTGGTGACCTCACTGATGCAGCTGCAATTCACATTTTAAATTATAAGCCAGGGAAGTCTCCTTCGGCTGGTGGGAAGTTCCTGTGGTGAGAGTCCCAGGACCTTGATCTCCTTGGAGGGAGATTTCAGAGCAAAATTATTCTGTCTTTTCACAGCATTTTATGTAACTCAGTAATGACAGCTCTGGAAACCCAAGTTCTTCAGAGAGGAATGGGTAGGATATGGTTTCTGAAGACTCAGTGGGAAAAGGCTCTTCACCGTTGGCTGTGCCCTTGCCTCCACTCCTGAGGTCCCTACTCTACAATCTCCATCAGCACAGGTGCACCTCAATGCAGCGTGTTAGCCCCCTGCTCTATCCACTTTATAGTTATGACTGTGAGGCTAAGCACAGCTCCAATGCTATATTTAAGTTTGCTGATAACACCTCTGTCATTGACCAAATCAAAGGTAGTGATGAATCAGTATATAGGAAGGAGATTGAAAATCTGACTGAATGGTTCTACATCAACAACCCCTTGCTCAATGTCAATAAAACCAAAGAGCTGATTATTGACTTCAGGAGGAGCAAACCTGAGGTCCATGAGCCGGTCCTCATCAGGGGATCAGAGGGTCAGTAACTTTAAATTTCTCAGTATTATCATTTCAGAGGATCTGTCCTGAGACCAGTATGGAAGTGCTCAGGCAGCACTTCTACTTTTTTAGAAATTTGCAAAGATTTGGCATGTCATCTGAAACTTTGACAAATTTCTATAGATTCATGGTGGAGAGTATACTGACTAGTATGCAAACACCAATGCCTATGAATGGAAAAGCCTACAAAAAGGATACAGCCCAGTCCATTAGGGTAAAGTCCTCCCCACCACTGAGTACATTTACAATACTGTCACAGGAAAGCAGCATCCATCATCAAGGACCACCATCATCCACCCATGCTCTCTTCTCACTGCTGCCATCAGAACAAAGGTACAGGAGCCTCAGAACCCACACCACCAGTTTCAGGGACAATTATTGCCCCTCAACCATCAGGCTCTTGTGCCACAGTGGGGTAACTTCAGGACTGGGACTGCCAGACTGGGTAACAGCTTCTTCCCTAAGGCAATGAGACTAATGTATACCCTGCTACCACCAAGGTCTCGTCACTTGGACTTGTTCACTGTTTACCTGTGCTGCACTTCACTACATGCATTTTAAATTATATTTTATTAACTTATTTATAGTATAATATTTTGGTTATGAGTGGCCTCCGTCGGTCGTGATGGACCATGGGTACTGCGCCTCTGGTAATCACTGGAGTGGCTTTTCCAGGGCGCAAGCCAGGGCAGAGTTGATATGGAGGTCCGTCTGTTGCCTATGCAGTGGGACCCCCTCTCCATGCTGATGACAGGTCCAAAGGAATGACGGAAGTCGATAAAGTTTGATGCCAGCAGCATCACAGGAGTTGCCGTGCCGGTGCTGGGTACAGCAGTCAGCTGCCTTTGGGACTCCGACTCCGGATTTTTCCTTGGGGTTTACTCCCAAAGCCTTTCCCGTGGGTGGGTATAGCTGTGAGGCAGAGGAGGTTTGAAATCAGAGTTTCCCTCTCCTAGATGAGCTACCATCTGTGGTTAATGAGCCCCATCTGGAGGAATGCTGTTTTGTTTGGTTGTAGATATGTACTGTCAGATGACAATAAACCAACTTGAACTGCACTCAGTTCCCTCACCCCAACACTGAACTCTTCGCATAATCTATGGACTTATCTGCAAGGATTCTTCAACTTGTTCTTGATACTTATTTGTTATTTTTTCTTCCTTTTTGTACAAACGTTTTTGCACATTGGTCGTCCGTCCTGTTGGGTGCCGTCTTTCATCGATTCTATTGTGTTTTGTGTATTTATCGTGAACACCTGCAAGAAAATGAATCTCAAGATTGTATATGGTGACAGATATGTACTTTGATAATAAATTTACTTTGGACTTTGAATGGCCATCGTTGGCTGTAACAAAACCTGCAGCGACAGACAGCTGCCAGGGGTGTCAGCACTGAGGTACGTGACATTTACATGTGTTTGAACAGCCTGCACACACTTCCAAAGAGTCCCATCTGGTCCCCCGACGCTGGCCGAGCAAAGCTTCAAAATGTACATCTAAGCAGCACAGTATGCTTCCAGTTCTACTGAGGCTGCTGTACAAAGACCTGACTTGTGGCAGTATGGGTGTCAATGGGCACTGTGTAAATAATAATGGCACTTGGTGCACAGTTGTGGCCAGGACTGCACCAAGTAAATTAATTACACAGCATATGGAAATGACCAGGATGATTTCATGTGTGACGCAATCTCACTCAGAAATGACCTTCGGTGCAAGCAACTCCGGGAAGAGCCACACCTGACCTGAACCATGCGGGACCACAAGTATCAATGTTCAGGCTAAAGCCATGGACTGTTCCTTTGGATATGATTTCAGTGGAGGCAATGAGGATGAAGAATATTATGTGTCCAGGAGGAGGGGAGAGGATCCTGGGATCTGCAGAAGGCAGTAAACATGGGTGCACCAAAAGGGGAACTAATACATTGTCAGTAACTAGCAAGACATGAAGAGAAATGCAAAGAAAGCTACTTAAGTCCAGGAACAGAACAAAGCTGGAGCACGAATATTATATTTCTGTGCAGTAATACCATTTGTATGTGAAAATATATGAAAATAACACCTGCACTGGCATAAAGGAACTTTAACGATAACGCAGTATGAAGAACAACATTGCATGTGTTATTTATAATGCAAAAACAAAATGTAATGCAGGAAGCAATTTCCACGGGGGCAGTTCAATGATCTTCAATGCACATGGTGCTAAGGTTTCAAAGTACCAGCCTGTCATATAATCGGAGGAAGGTGCAAGGTGCAGCAGGTGCTGGATCCTGGGGAGCCATAAACCACCAAGTGCAGATCAGGAAGCTTTTGGCCAGATGTTTATGGGGAAAACCTGGAAAAGGTGGAGCCTTGAGGGAGTGGATGGCAGCGCACAGCTTATGTTTATTCAGATATTCATTCTGATGTGGGAACTATGCCACATTTAGTGACAGGCACATAAGCGCACTCCCAATGGCATTTTAACAACCTATAATGTGTCTGCTGACCGACAGTGTGCTGTGGACTATTTACACACAGCAAAGCCAAAACCTAAACAATAGTATCTTCCTTTCCCACATGCTTTTCAACAGAATGCATACATTCGGGAAGAATGTACAATGAGTTTTTTGAGAAGTACAGACTAGGGCACGGCCTTTGTTATTGTCAGAGGTTATGTAGTTAACACTCCAAGGAATTACATAGGTAGCAACAATTAATACAAACCGGTCTTTAAAAATACGTTTACACTTAAATTACAAAGAGTAATCACTGTAGTGCCATCTATCAACCGAAGATGGCTGTTTGGGGGATTTGGATCCACTACGAAGGTGTTTTGAATATCCAGAGGTGTTCTGGTCAGTTACAATGTGCCCCTACTGTAAACAGAGCCACTTGCTTATTCCCAAAATGTAGAAGTAAAGTATGTAAATATAATTATTGAAATGTTTGCTTCAAAGCTGACTTGCAATTAGAATTGAAAAGAAGTTAAGTTAGTAGATAAGTAGAATTTGGTGATAAACATGATTCATAATTACAAATAAGGTAATTGCCCCATTAGTGGCCCCAGCATGGTAGCTTTTGAACATCAATCATTATTGGAGCACTCTACAGAACAAAAACTGAAGTTATGTTATTCCACAATAATTCCACTAAAGGCAACCATTCTGTCCATTAAAGTCTGAAGTGCTGGCGCGGTTTTCTCTTACAAGTAATATGTGTGACGACAGAAATAGACATAATTTAGGAAGGTAAAGAGCAATAGTATCTTCCCTTCCCACATGCTTTTCATCTTGTTCCAATGGAATGCCACAGTCAGGAAAATTGAAGAGTGCTCTCGTCTTATGACGAGCGTTTGATGGTCTGGGCCTGTATTCACTGGAATTTAGAAGAATGTGCGAATTTCACCTAATGGTGAAATGGTGAAAGGCCTTGATAGAATGGATTTGGAGAGGATGTTTCCTATGTTGGGAGTGTCTAAGACCAGATGACACAGTCTCAGAATAGAGGGATGTCCTTTTAGAACAAGATGAGGAGCAATTTCTTTGGCCAAAGAGTTGTTCAACTGACAGCTGTGAGGCCAAATCTTTATGATTTAAGGCAGAGGTTGGTAGATCCTTGATTAGGCAAGGCATGAAGGGATACAGGTGGGGGGGAAGGCAAGAGATTGGGGCTGAGAGGAAAAATGGACTGTCATGATTAAATGGCAGAGCAGACCTGATGGGTCAAATGGCCTAATTCTGCTCCTATATCTTATGGTCTCATGGTCTTGTGATCTAATTTGGTCAGAAACACAAGAACCTCTGCAGATGCTGGAAATCCAGACCAGCACACACAAAATGCTGGAGGAACTCAGGTGGCATCTGTGGAGAGGAATAAGCAGTCAGCATTTTGGGGCAGAAGGCTGGAATAATCAGGACTGGAAAGGAAGGGGGAAGGGGAAAGAAGCCGGAATGAGTCTGGGCAAGCCCATGTTCATTTCCTAATTTTACAACTCAAAACAATAAAGTTCAAAGTACATTTGTTAACAGAGTGTGTATAGATTACACAACCTTGAGATTCGTCAGAGACTTAGCAGCCAGAAATTCAAAATAATTCATTAAAAAAAAGACTAACCAGCTCCCAATGTGCAGAGAGAAAAGAAGCAGAAATCGTGCAGACAATAAAAGCACAAAAGTAAGTCTATTTACGTGAAACCTGTAAATGGACTTAGCCTCAGAGCAGCAAAGAGCAGAGCAAACAGCAAGGAGAACTGCCTCGACCCTCCCCTCTGGTCCCAACACCCTGCTTTTCAATCCATCCAGCCTGGCATTTAAATCGTCCAAACGCTGGGCCGTTCCCCACTCTAGGACCAGACCATTGCACCAGAGGTTGGTCTAGTATTGAGATAAAGGATTACGATCACTGACACTTTTAGTGCAACAGATTTATAAGTTGTGAAGGTGTTTTTAAAGTGGCAGTGCAGAGGATGGGAGGGATGTATGGGACAGGGAGGGCCTGTGGGTGTGTTTGGTGTCAGATCTCATCAATGAAATTCTGTGGTTTACACGGCCAAGGTGTCACGAACAATGGATTTAGTGAAACAAAACCAAATGCACAGTGGCTTACCTCTGCTAGCTCTGTCTTTAGGGCATTCAATGCCTTATAAAGCACGTCACTTGTACAGGTTTGAGCTGACCATCTGTGACATGGTAATACTGGAGATCTGCAGGCTTCCACATCACAGATGTACAACTTATTGTGCAAGTGTTGTCAGAATGTGCTTTGCATGGCACTGGGTGACCAGCAGCCTCTGTGTACACACACTATCTGCAGCATGGAACAGGCACATGTACAAATACATACTCGTGGCTGCACTAAAATACGTGTTTTCAAACAAATTCCTAGCTCCATGTGCTTCAGAAGGTGGGGTCGAGAGTAAGTCATGTGATTAGTGGACAGTCAGTGATTAAAGGTCGTGGAGGTTAAAAACAGGTATGCTATTCATCTCACGGGGAAATACAAGGAATTCCTGTAGCAAAATGACACATCACAGATGTTGTAATATGATGTGTATTGTGGAATATTGCCAGCAAAATCTCAGGAAAAAATCCACCAGCTATTGGAAGTTTTGTACAGTGATGTTCACTCAATTTTCTGTCCTCTCTGACACAAGTGAGAGCAAAGATTTCAGCTGACTGTTCGGTCACGGTCTCTTACTGAGCTCGGAACAGCAAAAGCAAAGTTGCACTGATTTCTCTCAATGCTGTGATGGGTAAGTGCATCCCTAATGCTGCGTCACTCCGATGAGAATGGTCTTTGTGGAACGTGTACTCTGTGCTGCGTGAACTTTTCTCAGCAGTTATGAGGCTGAAGATGGCCATGGCCTGATATCTTTGGTGGACCAGGATGGCTCCTGATTACTGTGGATATTAGAGTGAAGGCTCTAATATTAACATCATCAGACTTGAAATTACACGGAACTTCTCCCACTTATCTACAATAGCTTTGTTACAAAAACAGTGTCAATGATATTTATGACACTTACAGAGCTTTCCTTCAAAGCAAGAGGATGCCAATGGAAATTTGGGCTCTAGTCCTACCCAAGAAGATCGCTGATCAGATGGGCTCCACGGGCCATGTGGTGGCTTTTTAGTGAGGTTCCTTCAGCCAAAAGGAAAGGTGGTGCTCCGGTGGGAGAGACAACACAGATCTCAGAAAAACAATGTCTAGGAGCTGCTAATGAGCCTGAACTAGACTCAGATTGAACTGAAGGCCCAGAGGGGAGGTTGTATAGCTACATGGAAATGAGTTACAGAGCTTGGAATTCCGACACATGGTGTCACCTCAGTTCTCTGTAGGCAACTTGGAGCAAATGAAGCTGAACCATGATGACTGAGTTGAGCACATTCAAAGCTATTAAAGTAGATGTTGTCCTAATTTTGAAAGAGTCAGTGGAAGAAAGGGTGTGTCCAGGATTTTTACAGAGACAATCTGAGAGATGGGGTACGATTAGAATACGGGTGAAGACCAGAAAATGGGAAGCATTAAGAAAAGGTAAAGTTGGTAATTATTATCCATTAGGTTTGTAATTCTTCTAAATAATTTGGAAAAAAAAGATCATCATAATTGTTGTAGTAGTTAATGGGTATATTGATCTACATTTATGATTAGGATAAATATAACGTTTACCTTTAATTAAATTAACTCTTTATTACAAGGTGTGAGACTTGTCATCTGCAGAGTTTATTTGAGAAGTAATTTATTTAGTCTATTGCTATCAGGTACATGTTGTAGAATTGTACCTCTGCTCCTCTGAACTGAGTCTTTGGCCTGAAGGACTGACTAATAAGTTCTCCTAGTTTCAGGTGAAAGTTCTAAGGGTATGTTGCTACATTCAGAAGCTCTCAGGATCTGCTGGTGCTGGGGGCAGTTTTTTAAGGGGCTGGTGGTGGGGCAGGTACTGATGGTTTGTTGATGTCAGGGAGTGGGGCTCAGGGTACTTGCTCAGCACGTGTTTCTCTGTTTATGATGAATGACAATGTAAGCACATCCCGGCAAGTCTTTAGTTCTGCGTTGTTTAAATGGGGCAGACCTGGGAAAAAAGCCCTAGGGCTGACGTTTCTTTTACATTGGTTATAGTCCCCTGAGCTGAGATTTAACTTTACACCCAAAAACATGACAGTGCAAGGACAGAGGTAGCAATGAGTAGATGTGCTTTGATCATCGGGAAGGTAAAGCAAAAGGAATCAAGAGCAAGAGCATCAAGCTCTTACAAGAGCAAGGATGTTCTTTTGCATTTGTACAGGGCCCTGGTGAGACCACACCTGGAATATTGTGTACAGTTTTGGTCTCCAGGTTTAAGGAAGGACATTCTGGCAATTGAGGAAGTGCAGCGTAGATTCACTAGGTTGATTCCTGGGATGGCAGGGCTGTCTTACGCAGAGAGATTGGAGAGATTGGGCTTGTACACACTGGAATTGAGGAGATTGAGAGGGGATCTGATTGAAACGTTTAAGATAATTAAAGGATTTGATAGGATTGAGGCAGGAAATATGTTCCAGATGTTGGGAGAGTCCAGTACCAGAGGGCATGGATTGAGAATAAGAGGTCAGTTATTTAAAACAGAGTTGAGGAAGAGCTTCTTCTCCCAGAGAGTTGTGGAGGTGTGGAATGCACTGCCTCGGAAGACGGTGGAGGCCAATTCTCTGGATGCTTTCAAGAAGGAGCTAGATAGATATCTGATGGATAGGGGAATCAAGGGATATGGGGACAAGGCAGGGACTGGGTATTGATAGTGAATGATCAGCCATGATCTCAGAATGGCGGTGCAGACTGGAGGGGCCGAATGGTCTACTTCTGCACCTATTGTCTATTGATCTATCTATCTATCTATTGAATCCAGAGCTTCGTAACTTTGTAACTTCATAACAGCCATCTCAGCCTCAGGGAAAAGCTGAATGATTTCTCTTCAGCCTAGACTAGGCGTAAAGATGCTGTTGTTTGAGTTGTACATCTTCAGGGGACTTGCATGCCAGGCATGTTTGCTGCTCCCACCATCTTTTGTCTGTGTTTTCTTTTGTTTGCAGCAATGTTTCCACTTCCTGCTTTTTTAAAACCTAAAACCTGACCCTGTTTCTCTGTCTACAGCTGCTAAACATCTCCTCCTTGTCCTGTTTTTAACTCTAATTTGCAGCATCTGCAGTACTTTGCTGTGCACATGCTGAACACACTGTCTGTCTCAGTCACACTGGAGTACTTACTGACCTGGTGACCATTCCTTGACGAGAGTGTAAGAGCTTAGAAAGGATACTGAAAGACTTACTAGGAAGGTTATCAGTTTGAAAGATTTCATCCAAGTGCATATACTAGCGAATCTGGGTGTTCATGGTGGAGGGAAGGGTGAGAGGAGATGTACAATATTATGATAGGGTTGATAGGGTAATAGGAACTGTTCTCATTACCTGAGGGGTTTAAGACCAGAAGACACTGATATAAGGCAATTGGTGAAAGATCCTGGAGTGATTGGAAGAAAATTCTTTTCATGCAGTGTGCTGTAGATCAACCTCTGAGAGTGCTGGACACAGATTCAATTATGGTTGTCAAAGCAAATTGGACAAATATTTGAAAGTATGAAGCTTGATGTTTTATGGGGAAAGAGCAGAGATGGATTGTTCTACAAAGCGCTAGGACAGACATAGTGTGCTGAGTGGCCTGCTCCTAAGCAGGAATTATACTATGATCCTGTGGTTTATGTTTCAGAAATAAAATACATTGAAGTATAGACAGAACACAATCATTTCAGCCTCATGGGAAAGCTGACTGATTTCTCTTAGGCCTAGACTAAGCATAAAGCTGCAATGTAATTACTGACAAGAGAGAATCTGCAGATGCTAGAAATCCAAGAGACACGCACAAGATGCTGGAGGAACTCAGCAAGCTAGGAAGCATCTATTAAAAAAAGTACGGTTGATGTTTCGGGCCGAGACCCTTCAGCAGGACCCAGGACTCAGCACCAAGCACATCTCTCCCCCCACCCCCCTCACTTTCTGCTTTCCGTGGGGATTGCTTCCTATGCGTCTCCCTTGTCCATTTCTCCCTCCCCACTGATCTCCCTTCTGGCACTTATCCTTGCAAGCGGAACAAGTGCTACACCTGTCCCTACACCTCTTCCCTCATTACCGTTCAGGGCCTCAAACAGTCCTTCCAGGTGAGGTGACACTTCACCTGTGAGTCTATTGGGGTTATATACTGTGTCCGGTGCTCCAAGTGTGGTCTCCCATATAATGGTGAGACCCGAGCACCTATACTCCATCTGCCACAAAAAGCAGGGTCTCCCAGTGGCCACCATTTTAATTCCACTTCCCATTTCCATTTCCATTCCCATTCTGATATGCCTATCCATGGCCTCCTCCACTGTTGCGTTGAGGCCACACTCAGGTTCGAGGAAACAACATCTTATAATCCATTTGGGTAGCCTCCAACCTGATGGCATTAACACTGACTTCTGGAACTTCCAGTAATGGCAACTCCACCCCCACCTCCCAGCCCTCTCCTTTACCAGTCCCCATCCCCTTTTCTTTCTCCCATTTTGCCTCCTTTCCTGCCCATCACCTCCCTGTGGTGCTCCTCCCCCCTTTTCTTTCTTTCTTCCATGGCCTTTTATCCCCACCTGTCAGACTCTCCCTTCTTCAGCCCTGCATCTCTTTCACCAATCAACTTCCCAGCTATTTACTTCATCCCTCCCCCTCCCAATTTCACCTATCACCCTTGTGTTTCTCTCTCCCCTCTCCCACCTTTTAAGCGTAATTACTGGTTCATCTGTGCATTATTCTGTCCATTGAAAAGGAAAGTGTGCTGATACTGGCAGTCCAAAATAAAAGCAGGAAGTGCTGGCTATACTTAGTGGAACAAACAGTACCCATAGAGAGAGAAAGATCATCAAACTGAAATGTCACCTTTCTCTCGCCCAACCTGCCGAATATTTCCAGCATTTCAAACTGTGTTTGTTGAGCCTGATCTTCCTTTGTGCTGACTAAGACCCCACTTGGAGTGCTGTGCTTAGTTCCGGTCGCTTCACTACGGGAAGGATGTGGAAGCCATAGAAAGGGTGCAGAGGAGACCTACAAGGATGTTTTCTGGATTGGGGAGCATGCCTTATGAGAATAGGTTGAGTGAACTCGGCCTCTTCTCCTTGGAGCAACGGAGGATGAGAGGTGAACCGATAGAGGTGTACAAGATAATGAGAGACATTGATCCTGTGGATAGTCAGAAGCTTTTTCCCCAGGGCTGAACTGGCTATCACAAGAGGGCATAGTTTTAAGATGCTTGGAAGTAGTACAGAGGAGATGTCAGGGGTAAGTTTTTTATGCAGAGAGTGGTGAGTGTATGGAATGGGCTGCCGGCGACTGTGGTGGAGACGAGTAAGATAGGGTCTTTTAAGAGTCTCCTGGATAGGTATGCGGAGCTTAGATAAATAGAGGGTTATGGGTAACCTTGTAAAATAAGTACATGTTGGGCACAGCATTGGGGGCCGAAGGGGCTGTCTTGTGCTGCAGGTTTTCCATGTTTTATGAATCAAGCCAGAGGAAACATTTTCCCCTCTTCCCCTTTGGACTATGTTCCCATCAAAATCACATTTGGTTAAGTTCTGACTCAATGTTTAAGCTAATTTCTTGAATTTAGCTCTTTGTTTGAAATGAGGTCTAGATTCAAATGCTCCAAACTAAACATTGTTAAGCAAGTTACCAGTTATTGCTGTTTGAGAGCTCAGTAGGCAATGCCCTCTATCCATTTTTACTGGTGTTGGTTTATTATTGTCACATGTACCGAGATACAATGTCTTGCAAGCTGTTCATACAGATCAAATCATTAAACAGTGCATTGACTGGGTGGAGACAAGACTCTGCAGATTGGAATTGTTTTGCACTTTTGCATGGAGCAAACTTGGCCAATGTTGGGAAAACTTCTACGCAGTAACACCATGAAACGGCTTGGCTCGAGTCTCAGCTAGAATGGTCTGACATTTTCTGACATAGAATCTCTGACGTTTTCAAGTATTGCAGTTTCTGACCCAGTGCCCCTGTTGCACCCAGTGCTGTTAGTCTTTTCTTCCCATCATGTACAACAGGTTGAATTGGCTGAAGAATTTACTTTATAATGTTGGGAATCTCAGAACAGTATCTCAATAGGCCATCCCCTCAGCACTTCTGAACATGTTTAAATGCCTTTTGTAGTTAAGTGCTGATCTCTGACATTTTCGAGTATTGCACTCAATTCTGGTCGCCCCGTTATAGGAAGGATGTTGAGGCTTTGGAGAGGATGTAGAAAATAATTACCAGGATGTTTCCTGGATTACTGTAGAGGCCATGTGCTATGGGGAAAGGTTGGACATATTAAGGTCGTTCTCTCTGCAGCAGTGGGGTTGAGAGAAGATTTGATAGAAGAATATGAGAGGCGTATAGTGTAGTCACCTAGTGACTACACTATACCAGGGTCAAAATCAGCATCCATCATCAAGGAACCACACCATCCAGGCCAAGCTCTCTTCTCATTGCTGTCATCATGAAGAAGCTACGGGAGCCACAGGACTCACACCACCAGGTTCAGGAACTGTTATTACACCCCAACCATTAGGCTCTTGAACCAGAGGGAATGTCTTCACTTGCGTTATCACTGAACTCTTCTCACAACCTATGGACTCACTTTCAAGGGTTCTTCATCTACTGTTCTCAGTATTTATTGCCTTTTTTAAATTATTATTTCCTTTCTTTCTTTTTGTATTTGCAGAGTTTATTGTCTTTTGTGCATTGGTAGTTTGTCCATCCTGTTGGATGCGGTCTTTCATTGATTTTATTGTGTTTCTTGTATTCACTGTGAATGCCTAGAAGAAAACGTATCTGAGTGTTTTATATGGTGACGTATATGTACTTAGATAATAAAGTTACTTTGAACTTCTGAACTTTAAACTGTTTTGAGATTTGGAGTAAATGGGTGTTTCTCTGGTTAGCCCATCAGTGGAATTTTTTTACCCAGAGAGTACTGGGTACCTGGAACATGGTACCAGGCATGGTGACCGAGGCAAATATGATAGACACAGAAGCTCTTGGATAGACACATAAATATATATACTGAAAATGGAAGGAGATTGACATTGTGTAGGCAGAAGGGATGAGTTTGTTTAGGCATTTCATTAGTTCATGGACTACTAGACCTGCTCCTGAGAGTATTGTTCTAATGTTTATTATTAATGCTCCATTTATTGATATTTTCACCATGCTTAGGGTGGACATGTTGGGTTTAAGTCTCTGTCGTCATATGAAATGTACTCCAAGAATTAAAATCAGCCCCTGGATTTACTTCTTGGCTAAATAAATTTAATCAAGTAGCTTGTTTTTGAAACAGAGTTTGGTCTTAATCGGTCTGGTTCTGGTGACCTGACCTAGAATCTAACTCTTCCAACTCCACTTCACTTAATTCAGTGAACTTGATTGCATGCACAAAATTCAGTGAAAACAACCTTCTGAAGATCATAAAGATAAAAAGCATTTTTTCTTTTCCACCCGAGCATGGAATGATTTTGGCTCAATTTGTTATCTGTTTAACTTCTCTTCATTAAAGGCTCCACATCGAAGATCACTGTAACGTGTTAATTTTCAGGAGTTTCACTTCAATGTGAGAAAATAAATAGAAATGGGGGAGAGTAGAACCTGGAGTCTACGCTCCTGGAATCAGATACAAACAAACTCTTAGAGCTTGAAGGTTGTAAATCTAGTCAGCTCCATCTTGGGTACTAGCCTACAAGTACCCAGAACATCTTTAGGGAGCAGTGTCTCAGAAAGGCAGCGTCCATTATTAAGGACCTCCAGCACCCAGGGCATGCTCTTTTCTCACTGTTACCATCAGGTAGGAGGTACAGAAGCCTGAAGGCACACACTCAGAAATTCAGGAACAGCTTCTTCCTCTCTGCCATCCAATTCCTAAATGGACGTTGAAGCTTTGAACACTACCTCACTTTTTAAAAATATACAATATTTCTGTTTTTGCATGTTCTTTTGATCTATTCAATACATGTAATTGATTTGCTTGTTTATTTATTATTATTATGTTTTATTTTATTTATTATTTTCTGCTAGATTATGTATTGTATTGAACTGCTGCTGGTAAGTTAACAAATTTCATGTCACATGCTGATGATAAGAAACCTGATTCTGATTTGAGATATTAACAGTATCCCCATTGCTAATCTTAGGTAGAGTTTTACCCTGAACCTCTTGTGCTGAGGCGAACCAAACATGGCCAGGCTCCTGCTGCTTGTGCTCGTCAGCGTCATGTACGGAAAAGCATGAATGTATGAAAGTTGGGTGGCAATAGCCCCATTTCTCCTCTTATGCATGGTGATCCAGTGGTTTGTCATTCCTAATTCAACTTCGTGTAAGGAAATCACTGCTCCAGAGATAGATAAATTTGCAGTGCAGCAGTTATCCAGCAGCTCCAGCAGTGCAGGTTCAATCCTCACCTCAGGGCTCTGTGTGTGCTTCCACGTTCTGGGGACACGCTGTGGCTGTAAAATCTCCATTAGTGCAGATCAATGACAGGCGGAGGGGACATGGGAAATTGGTAAGGGAGAGAAAATTGGATAGGGATGAAGAGTGGTGGGGTAAAAACTCGAATGGACTTGATTGGTAAAGTGGCCACCTGTGTTGTGATAAATAAAGAGTATCCAGTGTATCCTACAAAATGCTTCAAAAATTGACTTCAGTTAATTTGGATAGCTCATTAATGGATAGTAACAAGACCATAACCAAAATTAGAGTATGAATTAGAGAAGTAAGAGTACTTGTTTAGCTATGATTTTCCATCCCAATCATCAGCCATACAACACGGGGAGTTCAAATTCGCTCTTCATCCAGAACTGTTGCAAAATCCAAACAAAACTGATCTATCATTGAAATCCATACGCAGATTCTTTATCTCAATTTCCCTAATATCTTGAAGTGGTGAAAGTACGTGGTGAAATAATCAGAGGATATTTAAATATCCAACCAAAGTGAGAAATTCAATTGAGAAAATCCTTTTCAATTGTAATTGCCGTGCGTAATTGCCAAGATGTCGGCTGGGCGAAACACGACCCCTGAGAAAAGCAGTGGCCCCACTGCACCATTTCTTAGGAATTGTTGGGATCGGGACATTGGTGTGGGGAAGGCTCAGAGTGTGCAGAGTGAAGGAGTCTCTGAGCAGCAGACTGCGCCTTCGGGCTCTGTTTCCTGTTGGTAGCTCTCTGGGAGAGGCTGCAAGTTTGAGGAGAAGGAGGTGTGTAACGAGAACCCGTAAAAAATCCAGATTGTTAGAAATAAAAGCTCAGGTTTCTTCAGTTCACAGGTCAGAGGGGTTAATGCCGAGAGCAGTGGATTATAAACAGAACAGCTGTAATGGCCTTATTGCCGACAGAAAGTCTGGGCAGAGGTGTCAAGGGCTGCTTTTAGCGTGAAAGTGTGACTGGAATTACTGACCTAGAAAGGGCTTGTAATACTGTGTAAATATATTGTTTAAAAGTGTAACTGGCTGATCTGTTTACATCATGAGTTTCTGTTCCAAGGAAGATTTGGAGCATCTCATTGGCTTGATAAGACTTGGGAAATATGCCAGCAATTCCCCTGGTGTGGGTCTGGTGAATATCTGTTTAGAAAAGGGAATTTGAATTTGTGACAATGGGCAGAAGGAATTGATCTGAACAGTCAAATGGCCTGGTGCCATAAGACCATTTCCAGAATGCATATTTGCTACAAGCAGGCCATGGGCCTTTAGGATATTTACAGAAAGCAGGCCGTGGACCTGCAAGGTGTGGCTTTTGTTGCAATGTTTTCAAATAAGCCCTGCCCTACAGAGGCTTAAACTATTCTCTTTCAAGATGACAAATATCACAATGCCTTATTTCATGCAATTAGTTTCTGATGAGTGAGAATGCATTTAGTATTTCCATTGGACTTTTAGAACACTTCACAATGCCGGGTTGGCAGACCAGAATGGTTCCAACCAGCCAGTGGATTGTGCTGACCACGAGGAACTCTCTTCCCATGATCAGTCATTCGCTGTCTCTAATTTGATCAAAAACTGTAAACAAATCATTGAATTATAAGAATTATGATGTTTTGTAGCAAATAAACTGGGAAGGGGCGAGTGGGGTGGGAGATGATGTGAGATCTAATGTCCTCTCACATTAACTGGTTGCACTCTGTACTGTAGTTGAATTTACTGATGCTTCCTCTTAGAGTAGAGTATTTTGAAAGCTCCTTTGTTGATATTTTCTTTATTATTGTGGGTTGTGTGCTAGCATTACAATAACAGCGAATCAGAATCAGGTTTATTATCACTGGCATGTGATGTGAAATTTGCTAACTTAGCAGCAGAAGTTCAATGCCATACATAATCTAGCAGTTGTTCAATTCTGCCGCAGCCTGTAAGGAGTTTGCAGGTTCTCCCCGGGTTTCCTCTGAGTCTCCAGTTTCCTTCCACATTTCAAAGATGTCTGGCTAGGTAGGTTAATGGGTCGCATGAGCGTAATTGGGCAGCGTGGGCTCCTTGTGCTGGATTGGTCTATTACCGTGCTGTATCAACAAATTAAAACTAAATCTGTGACTGGCTGAATTGCAGATCAATATGACTGTAATTTATTGTACTCTCAGAAGGTATGTTTTCTCCCGCTACTCAGTAGAAACTCCTCCACGAGGACCAAAAACTTGTGGTAGGGTTTGGAGCCTTGTGAGCCTCAATGACCCAGAGAGCCACGTTGGCTGGAGTCAGGGCTTTGTGCTTTGGCTCTTGGTAGGGTCACGCATGCCAAACAGGTCAAAGGGTAGAGGCCATGCGAAGGGTGTCCACCATTCCTCCAGGTTTGGGGGTTCAACTCAGGGCTAACAACCCTGACTGGTAAAACAAAATTGTTATGGAAACAGCCTTCTACATCTGAATGCAGTGGTATTCCTGATTCTCCACCCAGGACTTGCATGGCTGACAGTACTGAAAAAAAAGGAAGCTACTGACATGAGGAAGGAAGCCCTGAATACTACCGGAGATAGAGGACCTCTGCTGACCTAAGCACCAGTGGCATAATGGGCAGTAAGTAAATCAGTGGATGCTAGCTGGGTGACCAGAGGTGCTTGACACTGTTCCTTTTCTATCCTGACCCGCTGAGCCAATGACAAGAACTTCTATTCAAAGCCAACGAGATCCTTTTTCAGTTAATACAGGGCCGATTCTGATGAAGTCATCGGGGACATCACTTCAATATTAAGTTAGTTTTGGTGATTTTCTTGATATGTGAACCCCAATGCGGAAATGGTGAGTTCTTGGCTTGGAAATCATTTGACAATCATGGTGAATAATGGTTTTATGAAGGGTTTAACAGTCTATGATGTATGTAGCTTAATGTGATAGTGACTAACGAGCTCAAAGGCTTTTTTTTCACTTGCTGCACCACAGTGTACGGAGCAATGGGTTGCAGGCCTTAGTTTGCGTTAGTAGATGACGGGGGGGGGGGGTGCAGTGGCTAGGTAGGGGGGAGGTGGTAAGGTGCCTTGGGAGAAGGGGCTGCTGAGGACAGGGTTGTGGCATTTGTCAACCATGAGTGAGACAGGGAGTTGACACACACCAGGAGGTGGCTAGCCAAACTGCTGAACAACCAGAATAAGAATCAGGTTTATAATCACTGTCTTATATGATGCAGAATTTGTGGTTTTGTGGCAGCAGCGCAGTGGAAAGCCATAAAGTTACAATAAATGACAAAATAAATAAATAGTGCAAATGACCCTGAAATAACCATGATCACATTTCACTGGAGACAAAGTTTATCTTCATTCACAAAGCACTGAAATAAAATCTGTGAACAAATTTCCAGCATCGGATCCTCTAAATCCTGAACAAAAGTCGATCAAAAAGTAAATTATTTTCCACACAAAAACAACCTTGTTTATATTTTTGGTGATAAACCAATGTGCAAAGAGCACTTCAGAACCCTCAAGGGGACCCATCTTGTTTTATATTGTGAAATGTGTCCTGTTCTTTTTGAGGTTAAGCAATGTGTTATTATTTTACAGTGGGCACTTGAACACCCAAAGGTGCTTTTATATCCATGTTAATTTTATTGGTTCCAAAAGCGTGGACTAAATCACCAGCTGTTGGCCAAATGTGGAGCTGCCAGGACCTCCTACAGACGGTTGCCAAGGAGATCTGAGCCGCTGGTTACTCTGAGTGAGTGTCACTTTTATAGTTGGCTCATTGCCTGCCGACTACATAAATTCTGCTTCTGGGGAATTTGGTCACATCAATGCCTTGTCAAACAACCCAGAGGAAGATAAAGCCCCTGACTGCAGCACAGTCCCTCCCATCATTTACATACTGCAACTAATCTACTCTATTTCAACAGCAAGTGACCTTACAAACATTCTAAATCTTCCAAAGCTAGGATATGTGTACATTTGCCGAACCTTTGTGATTTACTGGGAATGTGATAAACAAGTACTGAAAAGATAGTGGGTTTCTCCAGAATGCCTCTTTATCATAAACATGAACACAGTATGTGCCGGCAGTGTATCTGGCTATAATTAAAGACCAGTGTCAGTGAAGTGTGATTGGAATGAAGATAAGTTCTTCATAAACCTGAATTCAACGTCTCTGGTAGCACCAAAAGAATTTGGAAAAGTAAAGCTGGATCACATATTTCCCCCTTGACTACACTCTTGGATAAGGTTAGAACATAGCCTTACTCTAGGTCCTTCATTGAAGCTTTCTCATGTTGATAATCTCATATTGTGAACCCAATACTGTTCTGTTTCATTTCCACATGCCACTAGAAACCTATGCTCCATTTTTGATTTTTATCATTTTAACATTTATTTTTGCACTACCCCAGTTTACTCTGCTCTACTTTGCACCATTCTATTGTTTTGTGCTTTATTTATTGTTTTTTGCTTTACCATGTGTGATGTTTACCCCTGAGTTTCATGCGAGCAAGGAATTTAATACAGTGGATTCCATTTAATTGGGCTATTAGTTAATCGAGGCAGCTGCTTATTTGAGACAACTCTTAAAGAACAAAAACTAATCGAGAAAATAGCCAGGATTCTGTTCAGTTATTTGGGACACCATGCCCCTTAATTGGGACAGAAGCCTATTGCCGAACAGTTTCTAACTAATGTTGGTTGCACGTGTTTGTGATATTATATCTGTTTGGGGCTGGAGAAGTCATATATCATCAAGACATGCAGCTTCAATGCTGGGTTGAACACTACATAGAGTTATTCTCAGCCCAGAATATGGTCACAAGAGGCTATCTCAGAGCTACCAGTCATGGAGGAGCTAGTTGCACTGCCAACACCAGGAGAACTCAGCAAAGCTATTGACTAGCTTGCTTGCATGAAGGCCACTGGAAATGACGGTATCCCTCCAGAAGTTCTGAAGCGTGGCAAACCAGCATGGCTGCACCATCTGCTCAAGCTCATTTGACTCTGCTGGGAGAAAGGTGACGTACAACAAGACATGCAAGATGCCATTGCTGTCACGTCATGCATGAACAAAGAACAAAGATCGCATTGACTTTAACAACTACCGCAGCACCGCCCTCCTCAGAATTGTGGGAAAGGCCTTTGCCCAAGTCGTCTTGGCACTTCTACAGCTCCTTGCTCAGTGTGACTACCCTGAGTCGCAGTGTGGTTTTAGAGCAGGCAGCTCCAGCGTGGAGATGATCTTCTCACTACGTCAGCTGCAGGAGAAATGTCAAGAGCAGCAATAAACAGTGGTTATCACATTCGTTGACTTGACAAGGTTGTTCAGCAGAAATGGGCTCCTCGGGTCACTGCAAAGATAGGCTGCCCTCCAAAACTGCTGGGCACGACCACTTCCTTCCAGGAAGACATGCACAGCATTGTCTGTTTTCATGATGCGACTTTGGAAGCCTTCTCAGTGAGAAGCGCAGTAACGCAAGGCTGCGTTCTGCACCAGTATTCTTCAGCATCTTCTTCATGCGGTCTCAGTATGCTTTTGGAGCATGCACAGAGGGCATCTACCTAAATACCAGAGCTGACAGCAAACTCTTCAACATTTCTCTCCTTCACTCCAAGGCCAGGATCCCCAAGGTCGTCGTTCACAGGCTGTTGTTCGTTGACGATGCAGCACTGAATTCCCACACAGAAGCCCAACTGCTGCATCTCATCGACCGCCTGTGCCATGCCTGCAAGGAGTTCGGACTGGCCATCAGCCTGAAGAGAAATGTCAACTCCCAGGACAGTGACCCCCTCCCATCCATCACTGTCGATGGTCACACTCTAGAGGTGGTTGACTCCTTCACCTAACTTGAGTCAACCATCACAAACACTCCGATGCTGAGCTGAGCAATGGAATAGCTAAGGCTGCAGCTGTCAGGGCTAGGCTGAACAAGAGAGTGTGGAGTAACAGTCATCGGACTGTGAATACCAAGTTATGTGTGTAGCAGGCCTGCATTCTTGGTCCTCTCCTCTCCAGCATCGAAGCCTCGACCATCTATGCTAGCGAAGAGAAGAAACTGAACAGCTTTCACAGGCACTGCATGAAACAGATCTTGCACATATCTTGGCAGGACAGAGCCTCTAATATAGAGGTGCAGGCGACCCCAGCATGTTTGCCCTCCTCAGCCAGGGGTGGCTCAGGAGAATTAGGATATGTCAGGCGAATTAGCTCTGGTCAAATCCCAGAAGTCCTTCCACATGGGCAGCTGGCAGAGGGTGCACGTCCATTTGTCGCCAACAGTTCGGCTTCAACACCGTACAAAAAGGATCGGAAACTGGCCAACATTGACGTGAACAACTGCAAAAACATAGGAGATGACCAGACCACCCGGAGTCTGGCTGTTCGAAAAGCTGTGCAAAGAGCAGGAAGTACCCACATTAATGGCTGCCAAGAGAGCTCGACAGGAGGAGAGGTCTGCTCCAACTAGTTGCCCAGCTTCCCTCACCAGCAGCCAGTGTGAAAGAGACTGTCACTCCAGAGTGGAACTCCTCAGCCACTCTAGGAAGTGCACCAACTCGAGCTGACATTTCCCCTTTGTATTACCCACAGATGCCAACAGTCAATCAATCCATTTAGGCTGATGGATACTGATTCAAAAAGCAGTGATATTTGATAACTTTGTTTTTTATTTTGACTTTAAAAGTTTTTATCCACTTACCAAGATGCCATGAAAAGATTTGACACTATCTGAAAAAAATTAACCTCCTGCACCGATGATTAAAATTTGTCCACCTAATATGACTCACCATCAGCTGGCAGAGGTACTTGAAGGGCTGAAATCTACAACTGCATGCTTGATACATCTGCAGAATAAACATTGAGAAGAATTGGCAACGGACAACAGGAAACACCCCAAGAATGAAAGTCGGACAGTAAGGATCCAGATTTTGAAGACAACCTCAAACAGTGGTTTTCATTGTAACTGGACGAGGTGTGCAGGTTTAAAAATGTTTTAAGAAAAGTCAGAGGAGTTAGCTAAGAAGCTGATCACGAAGATTTTAAAGCAGGGGTGGGCAAACTTTTTGACTTGTGGGCCACAAAGGGTTCTAAAATTTGACAGGGGGGCCGGACCAGGAGCAGATGGACGGAGTGTTTTGGTAATACACCTCATAAGAGAAAATAAAATATCATGGGATATGTAGAAAACATGTGCTTTCATTTCAATTGAAAATGAACAAATGCATTACAACAAAATATCTGTCTTTGAAGTCCCATGGTATTTAGCTATTTATTGAAATGACTTTTAAAACACTGAAAATTAAATGAATAAAATACAGCTTTTTTAATAGTAACAGTTATTATTTTAAAGCACTGAAAATTCTGTTATCCTTCAAGATATTATCATCATCACTCTCCTCCTGACTGTCTTTATTTCAAAAACGGTAGGAGATGCAGGTCTACTTGTCCTGCTCCTTCTTATTCAATTGTCCCCTGTGCCAAAACTCAACAACGACCAGCACAAGGACAGAACAGTGACAGCGCGCCAGTATGCAGAGCGCGTTATTTGATCTGGAGCGCATTTTTTATTTTGAGAACGTACGTGCACCTGCGCACTACTCATGTCCATCACTTAACAGAAATGACATGTAACATGTAAGGCATATTGAAAAAAATATTTTCAAATGCATTTTTTACATAACACAACGAAGAAACTTATTTTTAATTTCAGTGGGAGCAGTGTTGTTGGTCTCCCTTTTCACCCAGCACATCAAAGTCTGGATTTAGTTTTGTTGTGGCGATTCTCAGGATGGATCTGAGTTGTTGGTCAGTTAACTTGGATCTGTGGCTGGCTTTGTTGATGTTCATGACGCTGAACGCCTGTTCACACAAATAGGTCGAGCCGAACAAAGAGTAAAGCGCAAATGTGGAGTAATACGCTGCACCTCAACAAAGGTCAACGTATATAGAGTGCGTCATCTATTGGGAAAATGCCAGAATTGCGGGGAAAAAACGTTAACAAGGTTTATTAATATAATTTCAACAAGTACTGCGGGCCGGATTAAAAAGCTTAACGGGCCGCATATGGCCCCCGGGTCGTAGTTTGCCCATGCCTGTTTTAAAGCAACAGCTGGCTGGCTGTCTCAATGGAAACACTGGCACGACATTAAATTCAAGAAAGCACATGAGAGAAAGATAATGCTGATGCTGTAAGTGTGGAAACATGAAAATCTACAAAACTCCCCAACTTGCTTCAAAAATCTTGTGCAGATGATATCTGCAATGCTGACTGAACAGGTCTTTTGTTTATTGTACCATGCACGATAAACATGCAACACTATCAGGTTCAAAGAAAGCAATGGATTATCTACACTAGATGTCTGCCCTGATTTTGTTCATTTACAGTCAATCAAAAGAACACAGCAGCGTAAACTGGGTGAATTCCTCTGTCACTAAATTTAGGAATTAATACAGTTTGATGGTATTGTACAGTATTTTTGCTATTGTTCTAAATTATTATGTATATTTAATTTAATTACATAATTTGTTACTCGGTTAAATGGTAGTTTATCTTTTTTCTACATTTTCAACTATTTCCATGAAACTTTGGCTAATTGGGGCAGCCATTTAATTGGGCCAAAATGTAATATGTCTCAATTAACTGGAATCCACTGTATAACAATAAATTAATCTCTCCACCTGAATCTGAAGCTGAAGACTATCTGTATGCATCTAGCATTTGACACAAAAATACAAGAAAATAGGAGCAGTAAATGAAGGAGATACAAGTGAGGGCAGCCAAAACTTACCATCCCACACATAGACAAGATATGTGCTATTGTAGCCTCGCGGACTGACCTCTACCTTGCTCTCAGACGCCCCTTCTTACTTATCCCTGAAACAAGACCCCACAAAGAAGAATCAGGCCCTGCACCATCATCAAACACATCGACTCTGGGGCTCTACTATCTTATGTAACCAACCTCAAGGTTCCCTTATCCTGCACTGCTCATTTCTACTTCCTACACCAGATTCACAAACCTAACTATTTTGGTAGGTCTGTTGTTTCTCCCTGGTCCTACTCCATTTGACTCATGTTCATGTATCTTGGCTTCACTCTGTCACCCTTAGTTCATTCCCTTCTACCTGTATTTATGACACTTCATATGCCTTCATGACTTTAATAACTTATAGTTCCTTGGCCCTGATTAACTTATTTTCACTATAAATGCTCAGTCTCTGTACACATCCATCAGGAAGGATTTAAGGGTCTCAGATTTTTTTTCTGGACAACAGACATAAATAGCTACCCTCCACTGCCACTCTCTTCCATTTGGTGGAATTGGTTCTTACCCTCATCAATTCTTTGTCAGCTTTTCCTATTTCTGTAGAAGCAAAGATGTAGCCGCAGCTATGCACGATGTTTTGTCAGCTATGTGGAACATCCATTTTCCAAGCCTACACTGGTAATGCTCCTTAGCTCCTGCTTCTCTACGTTGATGACTGCATTGGTGCTGCTTCCTGCACCCATGCTGAGCTCATTCATTTCAAATTTGTATCCAACTTCCACCCTGTCTTCTAATTTATTTGGTCCATCTCTGACACCTCTCTCCCCTTTTTCCATCTCCCTGTCTCCAATTTCTGACATATTTTACAAGCCCACTGACTCTCGAAGTTATCTGGACTATACCTCCTCCCAACCTATCACTTCCAGTCTAAAACTTCTGAGATGTCCTTTTAATTCAAAGAAGAGGATTTCCCTTCCACCACCATCACGCTACCCTCACTAGTATCTCCTCCATTCCCCACAAACTAGTCTTGATCCCATTCCCTTGCCACCGTAACAGGGATAGAATTCCCCATGTACCTCAGTATCCAGCACATCATTCTCCGCAATTCCTGCCATCTCCAATGGGGTCCTATCACTAGGCACATCTTTTCCCCACCTACCTTGACTACTTTCCATAGTGACTCCCTTGTCCACTTGTTCCTCCCCACTGAGTAACAGGTTGTTATGGCACCACTCAGCCAGGTTTTTAATCTCCCTCCTATATGCTCATTTGTTACCACCTTTGATTCAGCCTATGACAGGTGTCGTCAGCAAACTTAAATATGGCATTGGAACTGTGCTTAGCCATACAGTGTAAAGAGAGTACAGCAGGGGGCTAAGCACACAGCTTTGTGGTGCACCTGTGTTGACAGGGGTCGTGAAGGAGATGTTGTTACCAATGCAAACTGACTGGGGTCTGCAAGTGAGGAAATCGAGGATCCAATTGCAGAATGAGGTAGTGAGGCCAAGGTCTTGGAGTTTTGATTAGTTTTGAGGGCTGATGGTTTTGAATTCTGAGTTGTAGTCAATAAGGAACATCTTGATGTATGCATCTTTGCTGTCCAGATGTTCCAGGGTTGAATGAAGAGCCGATGAGATGGCATCTGCTGTGGACCTGTTTCTCCGGTAGGCAAATTGGAGCAGGTGCAAGTTGCTTCTCAGACAGGAGTTGACATGTTTTGTCATCAACCTTTCAAAGCACTTCATAACTGTGGGTGTAAGTGTTTCTGGATGATAGTCATTGAGGCAGGTTACCATGTCCTTTCCAAGGTTTATCCATCTTCATTTGAAATACATTCAAGTGTTGTCTCCACATCCTTCTGGGACAGAGAATTCCAGAGATTAACCACCCTTCATGAGGAGAAATTTCTCCATACCTGCACCAATTGCATCAACTGGTGCCTGACCAGCACCAATTTCATCAACTCAGGCCCTTCCTGATCAGCGCATCTGGCTAGCTGGCTAACAGTTCCTGCAGATCTCTCCTGGAAACATTCCGATGGTTCATAACTGAATGGGGAGGTTTGGATCGGCAGCTCAAAGTGAAAAGTAGCTTTGCAGCTCTAAGTCCCGACTTGATCTCCATCAGGCATATATGAGCCATGATATGACCACAGGTTTCTAAGGTTGTCAGAGCCAGGAGTGGTAGCAGGGATAAGCTCCCACTACCTATAAAGTGCTCCAAATGGTGTGCGTCTCTAACAACCAAGTCCCAACTCTTGGCCTTCACGTGTGGCTTAGCTACTAGGCCCAGTGGAACTGTTTCCACTGACAAGAAGAGGCAAAGGTGGACCACTGGCACCTCAAAATCAGTTGCTTTGGGCAAGTGGGGCTCATCAGCCTTGGACGACAGCCCACCCTGGAGAAGGAAAGCTCTGAATTTAAACTTCCGCTGCCTTGCGGCTGTACCCACCCATGGGAAAGGCTTTGCAAAGAAAGCCCCAGGAAGAAATCCGGAGCTGGGTTCCCTAAGGCAATTTGATGTTGTTTACAACTTCACTCTGGCAATCTCTGTGGCGACACTGGTGCCAAGTTGTATCGGTGCTTGCACTTCCCTTGGACTACATTGGTGACATGGAGAGGGGGAGCCCGCTGCATGGGCAACAGCCAGTTCCTCAAATCTTCCCGCCCTGGAGAGGCCACCATCCGACAGAGGTGCAAACCCATGATCCCCTGGGATCAGCAGCTACCTACTGATATGACCGCAGGCTCATCAGTAACATTGCCTTCGTCAGAACCACTGGAGGAAATTGGTTATTTCTGCCAGTCTCAGGAGATGGGTGGTCTCTGCTGAGGTGCCCTAGCTTCAACTAGGGCACCAAAAACAATGGTTCATTTTTTCCAGATTTTCCTGTGGAATGGCATAACTCTCTTCCCAGCCCATACCACCTTTGAAAGCAATTACCATTTCCATATTCCCCCACCCCTTCAGCTTCATGGCACCTCTTGCCACTCACAGGACATATTTGAAGGTGAGAGCTGGTTAGGCAGGAGTTCATTTTGGGTGTGACAGTGAAGTGACCTGGCATTGGGGAATGGACAAACCAAGCCAGCCTATGAGGCCTGATGATCAGAATGAGAGGAGTCTTGTGTCTTTGAGTTCTGGGTCAGAGCCAATGTTCTCTCTAAGCTAAACAGCCAGACATGGGCCATAGAGAATTCCAGACTCATGGTTCTAGCTTATTACAGAATAGGTTAGTCAGTGGATAATAAATAATTACTTTAAATTTTCAATGCAAATTTAATTTTATTTTGTTGTAAGCAAACTTTCCTGAACTTTGACCTGGAGAAGCTGGTGTTCCTTGGTGAAAGCTTGGAAGGATCTCCAATTTTTTCCTTCTGCATCATTCCTGAACATCCTTGGGGGGATGATGGAGGAGAAAGGAACTGGGAGCCATGCAGATGTGTTCATGAAGGCCCCTATTCCATGTCAGAGAGGCCACTGCTGTTCTGTTCCAGGAGAAGCAGCAAGAACACAGCTCTAGCTCCTTGGGCCCACTGATGCCCTCCTATTCCCAACCCTTTTTGTTCATGGGCAGCACAGTAGCACAGGAGCCAGCAAAATGCTTTACTGTACCCACATTCAGGGTTCAATTCCCTTTGCTGTCTGTAAGGTGTTTGTATACTCTCCCCGTGACTGCTTGGGTTTCTCCCGATTTCCTTCCATATTCCAAAGGCGTACAAGTTATTGAGGATTACTAAGTTGTAGGCATGTTACGTTGGTGCTGGAGGCATGTCGATACTTGCATCACGTTTCTCTGCAAGTTTCAGTATATAAAGCTAGTCTAGTGATCAGGGATATCAGTGCCAGTGGGCATGCATGGGCATGACACATTTTGGATCCCTGCATATTCCTGTACACAACACCTTTCAAATGCTTCAATCTCATGATCATTATTTTTCTTTTTGCTCCTGATCTAATGTAGTATCCGCTCTTGGAGAAAGCTCAGGTACACACTCGGTAGTGAGTGCCAGTGTTGTACTACATGGTTCAGGGATCCTCCTGTCCAGCAAGGGCCCCTTGGATCAGTGAATACCAAATCACACCAAAGGTTGTGTGGAAACCTTGATCAAACACTGAACTATAACACTCCTCATCCAAATATTAATATAGGTTCTCAGGAGTGCTTCAAGACCCAACTAGAAGTATTGCTGCTTCTGAAATAAGCTGTTCAGATACTTCCAACAATGAAATGAAGCCATCTTATGGCTTCTTAAAAAGAAACCTCACAGGTAATATAATGGCATTCCTATCAGAAAGAGGTAAAGCCTGTGGACTTTCAAATTAGGAACAGGAACTGGCTACTGAGCTCCTTGAACCTGCTCCACCAGTCAGTAAGTATGTGGCTGTAACCAAAATGTCACTTTCCCAGCAACGATCAGTAACCTTTCACCACTCTCTTTGCTTTAATTAAACTCTAAAAACATTGTTTACTATTTCCCATATTTTTACCATGCAGTTCCTATAGTTGATCACCTTACCAAATCCGACATGCTTCTCTGGTACTGAGGCCTAATTTAATATTGTAGCTTGTAAAACATTGAACAGTGCAGCACACAGACAGATTCTTCAGGCCACAATGTTTGTGATGACCATGACGTCAATTTAAACTGCACATCCCTCCGCATTTGGTCTATACCCCTTAATTCCCTGATGTTCATGTGCCTGTGCAAATGCCTCTTGGCATATTTGTGACTTGAGGGAAGTATTTAGTATATTAGTGTATCTACATATAAAAATCTTTAGGGAATTAGACATAAAGCTTCATCTCAATATGTAAGATCGAATATTGCTATTGTACAGATCTGCAATTGAAGGAAGCTTTGATCTCTCTGGCAAGACAATAGTTTCCTTCTGTCACTCAGTATCATCTAAAAAGAAGAAATAATTTTTTGACAAGACGTGAATCAGAATGCCAATATTGAGGTGCACTAATTTTCCTTTGAAACTGTCTTCTAAATTGGTTCCTCAGAGATTTAAAGATCGAGCCTAGTTGTGGCTTCCAATTGTAAATTGCTGGTAAGAAAGCAGCAAATTTCTGAAATGGGGCTGGCCCTGTTGCGATCAATACTTAATTCTAAGCAGTGCAATAGGCAACAGTTGCCATAGTAACATTGATGTCATGGAGGTTGAACAGTGGCCGTTACAGCAAATCATTTCCTTTGAGCAATTGTAATTGACTATTTCTACAGTTTGCTGTCACCTGAGACTATTTACATCAGACCTTAAACTGAGCAGCATTAGTTATTCCAGGTCTCTGAGGGTTGCTTCTTCTTTCAGTGACCTTATAAACACTTCAGAGGGTATCGCCATAGCAACGAGGGCTGGCTCTGAAAAGGCAATGTGAAAAGGACAGCTGACTGTAGCAAGCCACGTTTAGGAGGAAAGAAAGCTTGCACATTTATTGCCTGGTTCTGCACAATTCTGCCAAGACAAGGCACCACTCTCAATGAGTCTAGTGATAATTGTGTGCATGAAAGGGGTTCTGGTGCAAGGTTGCAATATTTATCTTGCACTTTCTTTCTGTTTACAAACTGACACAATGTGGAAAATTATTATTTTCCATACAAGTATCTCAATAAAGAATCAAAAAGCTGTGCAAACTTTTGTAACGTGTAAATTACAATAACATTAGTTGGTTCAGTGGTTTCATGATATTGTCAACAAGCTTTTACTTTCGGTTTCCAGTGGTTAATCAGGATGCTCAGATTTTGCCATGAACCTGCTTCAGTGGAATTAGACGAATGGGAATGCAGTGGTGTTGCAGCTAAATGGATCGGATTGACTCCCACTCAGAAGCAAGGGTTGGCGTGGGTAGATGGCCAAAGAGCCTGAGGGTTTGGAATTTGATGTTTTAAACTCGGGAACAGTCTCGGAAACGGCATGCAGATGGAATGGGGAGAGAGGCACAGGGGTGGATTAAAGAGTGATGTATGGAAGTGGAGCGGATGTGTAAAGGTGGGATGGGGAGTGATGCATAGAGGTGCGGTAGGGGTGATACGAAGAGGTGGGATGGGGTTGGCGGAGTTAAGTTTAGAGTTGTTGGGATGGAGGTGGAATGTGGGCGATGTCTGGAGGCGGGATGGGAGATGATGGGTGGTGGTAGGATGGAGGTTGAGGAGGACAGTTGAGGTGATGGGTGATGGGATGGAAAGGATGGGTGGAGGTGGGATGTTGGTGATATCAGCCGGTGGGATGGGAGATGTTGAGACACTGTAGGGTGGGGTGGCGAGTGAGTAGGATTGAAAGTAGTGGGTGAGGTGGGATGGGGTTGGGGAGGACATTTGAGGTGATGGGTGATGGGATGGGGTGATGAGTAAAAGTGGGATGGTGGGTAATGGGTGGTGGAATAGGATGATGTGCAGAAGTAGGATGGTGGTGATGACTGATGACTGCCAAGAAGGCCCACCAGCGCCTTTACTTCCTGAGAAAGCTGAAGAAATTTGGCCGGTCCCCTAAAACCCTCACTAATTTTTATAGGTGCACCGTAGAAAGCATTCTTCTAGGGTGCATCACAACCTGGTATGGAAGTTGTCCTGTCCAAGACTGGAAGAAGCTGCAGAAGATCGTGAACCTCGCCCAGCACATCACACAAACCAATCTTCCATCCTTGGACTCACTTTACACCACACACTGTCGGAGCAGTGCTGCCAGGATAATCAAGGACAAGACCCAGCCAGCCAACACACTTTTTGTCCCACTTCCCTCTGGGAGAAGGTTCAGGAGCATGAAGATTCGTATGGCCAGATTTGGGAACAGCTTCTTTCCAACTGTGATAAGACTGCTGAACAGATCCTGACCCGGATCTGTGCCGTACCTTCCAAATATCCGGACCTGACTTGCCCTACCTTACTTTCCCTTTTCTATTTTTCTAATTATGATTTATAATTTGAATTTTTGTTATATTTACTTCGATTTGTACTTCTGGGAGCGCGAAGCGCAGAAACAAATATCACTGTGATGATTGTATGCTCTAGTATCAATTGTTTGGTAACAATAAAGTATAATGGTAATGGTAATGGGAAGGGAGATGATGGGTCACTGTAGGATGGGGTGGTGCATGAGGTAGAATTGGAAATAATGGAGAGGTGGGATAGAGGTTGGGGGAGGACAATTGAGATGATGGATGATGGGATTGGGGTGATGGTTGGAGGTGGGATGGTGGGTAATGGCCAGTGGATCGGGAGGTGGGATCCATGGTGGTGCAATGAGAAGTGATGAGTGGAGGTGGGATTGATGGTGGTGGAATGGGAGGTGATTGGTGGGAATGGGATTGATGGTGGTGGAATGGGAGGTGATGGGTGGGAATGGGATGGGGGTGATGTGTAGTGGTGGGATTGATGGGTGGTGGAATGGGAGGTGATTGGTGGGAATGGAATGGGGGTGATGTGTAGTGGTGGGAATGGGATGGGGGTGATGTGTAGTGGTGGGATGGGATGGGGGTGATGTGTAGTGGTGGGAATGGGATGGGGGTGATGTGTAGTGGTGGGATGGGATGGGGGTTGATGTGTAGTGGTGGGATGGGATGTGGGTGATGTGTAGTGGTGGGAATGGGATGGGGGTGATGTGTAGTGGTGGGATGGGATGGGGGTGATGTGTAGTGGTGGGAATGGGATGGGGGTGATGTGTAGTGGTGGGAATGGGATGGGGGTGATATGTAGTGGTGGGATGGGATGGGGGTGATGTGTAGTGGTGGGATGGGTACAGAACTGAAATGGGAAGTAGCATGCCATGAGGCTGACATAGTGACTATGGAGAAAGTTCAGGAAATTGATATATCAGAAGAAATCTCTGGAAAAAAGGCTGTGAACTCTGAGTAGAGACGGCTTGATAAGTTGAGGTGGGGGCCAGTTCTACTCCATGACAGAGATTGAGAGAAGAGAGAAGTTAGGAATCCTTGTTGAGATAGTATCGTTGTGAGAAAGGGGAAATAGGTGAAAAGCTCAAGGGACAACATGTCGACTGATTTGAAGGCAGTTCAAGGTTAACTTGGTAGTCAGGTCAAATCACCACTGACATGCCAGTTTATGTGGGGCAAGTTTAGTAAGGTTTGGTCAAGTGAGGAAGTTCAATGTATGGGGCAATTGTCATCAGCTCTCACATACACAAGAGATTCTACAGATGCTGGATATCTTGAGTAACACGCACAAAATGCTGGAGGAACTTAGCAGATCTGGCAGCACCTGTAGAGGAGAATCGTCTCAGCCTGAAACATCAGTTGTTTATTCTCCTCTATAGATGTTACCTGACTTGCTGAGTTCCTCCTGCATCTGATGTGTCATGAACTCTCAGTCAGCTTTCCCTCAGGGTCCTGACAATGATATGACCTTACACACTACAAGGATCCAGTTAATGGAGGCCCTGAAGAGAGGTGTGGAGTGGTGGTGATAGCTGATCCACTGACAGAGCATCCAGGTTGAGTGGGACAAGGAGAAGGTTGCTAAGATTCAATCCAGTGGCTCAAGGGTAAGATGGAGCAGTTGAATTGTTGCTCACGTGGAGGCAGCGATGACTGCCTCAATCAACCTTTTGACAATATCAGCTGAGAGGATTTTTTATTTATTCATTTACAGGATGTGGGTGTTGCCAGCTAAGCCAGCATTTATTGCCCTTCCCTAGTTGCCCTTGAGAAGGTGGTGATGAGCTGTCTTCTTGAACTGCTGCAGTCCCTGAGGTGTAGGTACACCCACAGTGCTGTTAGGGAGAGAATTCCATGATTACGACCCAGCGACAATGAAAGAATGGTGATATATTTTCAAGTCAGTTGAGTGACTTGAGGGGAATTTTCAAGTGGTAGTGTTCCCAGGTATCTGCTGTTCTCACCCTTCTAGATGGTAGTGGTTGTGGGTCTGGAAGGTGCTGCCTTAGGAACTTTGTTGTGTTATTGCAGTGCATCTTGTAGATAGTACACACTATTGCAACTGTTCATCGATGGTGGAGGGATTGGGTGCTTGTGGAAAGTGTACCAGTCAAGTGGGCTGCCTTGTACTGGATGGTGTCAAGCTTCTGGAGTGTTGATGGAGCTGCACCCATCCAGGCGAGTGGTGAGTATTCCATTACACTCCTGACCTGAGCCTTGCAGATGGCAGACAGGCTTTGGGGATTCAGGAGGTGAGTTACACGCTGTAGGACCTAGCCTTTGATCTGCTCTGGTAGACGTGGTGTTTGTATGGCCAGACCAGTTCAATTTCCTGTCAATGGTAACCCTCAAGATGTTGATAGTAGGGGATTCAGTGATGGTAATGTCACAGAATGTCAAGGGACGATGGTTAGAGCCTCTCCTGTTGGAGATGGTCATTGCCCGGCATTTGCATGGCTCGAATGTTGCTTGCCACTCGTCAGCCCAAGCCTGGATATTGTTCAGGTCCTGGTGTATTTGGGTATGAACTGCTTCACTATCTGAGGAGTCACGAATAGTGCAGATCATTGTGCAGTCATCTACAAACATCCCCACTTTTGACCTTATGATGGAAGGAAGGTCATTAATGAAGCAGCTGAAGATGGTTTGCCCTAGGACACTTCCCTGAAGAACTTCGGCAGTGATGACCTGAGGATGAGACGATTGACCTCCATCCACCACAACCATCTTCATCTGTGTCAGATATGAGCCCAACCAGCGGAGAGGTTTCCCCTAATTCCCATTGACTCCATTTTAACCACAGCACCTTGATGACACACTTGGTCAAAAGCTGCCTTGATGTCGAGGGCTAACATTCTCACCACACCTCTGGTATGTAGCTCTTTGGTCCTTGTTTAGACCAAGCTGGTGATTAGATCAGGAGCCGAGTGGCCTCAATGGAACCCAAACTGGGCATCCATAAGCAGGTTATTGCCGGATGATAGCACTGTCAATGGCTCGTTACATTACTTTGCTGATGATTGAGAGTAGGCTGATAGGGCAGTAATTGGCTGGGTTGGACTTGTCCTGTTTCTTACATAAGGACATTCCCAGGTAGATGCTGGTTTTGTAGCTGGAACAGCTTGGCTAGTGGTGTGGCAGGTTCTGGAGCACAATTGCCAGACAATTGCCAGGATTTTGTCTGGGCCTATAGCCTTCACAGTATCCAGTGCATTCAGCCATTTCTTGATATCACGTGGAGTGAACTGGATTGGCTGCATACTGACATCTGGGATGCTGCTGGGAATTTCTGGAGGAGGCCGAGCTGGATCATCTATTTGACACTTCTGACTGAAGATTCTTGCAAATGCCTCAGCCTTATCTTTTGCACAGGAGTGCTGGGTGTGGTGAACTACATATACCTGTCTGGACACGCCCCACCCCTGCTGACTGCTCCGGTGGCTCCTCCCACTGACCGTGGCTCCTCCCACAGACCCCGGTATAAAGGTGATTGGGACCTGAGCCCTGCCTCTCAGTCTCAGTCTCCATGGTGGTCAATTGCTGCTTGTTCTTTCTTCCAGTCAATAAAAGCTGATATCTCGCCTCACGTCTCAGAGAGTTATTGATGGTGCATCACTGGGTTCCTCTAACATTGATGATGAGGATATTTGTGGAGCCTCCTCCTCCAGTGAGTTGGTTGATTGTCCACCATCATTCACTACTGAATGTGGCAGGACTACAGAGGTTGGATCTGATACGTTGGTTGTGGAACTCAGCTTTGTCTATTACTTGCTGCTTATGGTGTTTGGCATGCCAGTCGTCCTGTATTGTGGCTTCACCAGGGTGACGCCTCATGTTGAGGTATGCCTGGTGTTGTTCTCGGCATGCCCTCCTGCAAAACTTCATTCAACCAGGGTTGATCCCCTGGCCTGGTGATAACGTTAGAGTGGGGGATATACCGGGCCATGTGGTTACAGATTGTAGTTGAGTACATTTCTGTTGTTGCTGATGGCCCAAAGTGCCTCATGGATGCCCAGTCTTCGGCTACTAGATCTATTCGAAGACTATCCCATTTAGCACAGTGGTAGTGTCACACAGCATGCTGAAGAGTTTCTTCAATATGGACATGGGATTTAGTCTCCACAAATACTGTGTGGTGGTCACCTCTACCAATGGACAGATGCTTCTGCGGCAGGCCGGTTGGTGAGAATGAGGGCAAGAGTGTTTTCCCTCTTGTTGGTTTCCTCACCACCTGCTGTAGACCCACTCTAGTAGCAAGGAAGTTATGATGATTGTCAAAGAAACCGAGGGTTATCTATGAGGCAAGTTAGCCTGTGATAGTTGGAAGTGAGTCAGAAGTTCAAGAGTGCTGAATGATTGGGAGAAGTTTTGGATATCGTAGTACCAAAGAATGGAAGAGAGAGATGAGAAAGCAGAAAAGAGCTTTGCAGGTAGTTGTAAACCTGGTCTTTACAGACCTTTAATATGTAAATATTAAATTGCTAGTAGTAAATTGCACACCTTTGCAAATAAACAATACTGTCTGCAAGTGCTATTGTTTGCAAAATAGTGACTATCATTTATTTGCATATGCATCAGCCAAACGTTAAGATGATTGGGGGGGGGGGGGTTGTTATTGGCCTCCATTAATCCAGAGTTTGAATAATGGAGTCCTGATGAAGGGTCTCGGCCTGAAACATTGATTGTACTTCTTCCTTTAGATGCTGCCTGGCCTGCTGCATTCCACCAGCATTTTGTGTGTGTTTTTGAATAATGGATTTAGGTAATTTGCACCATTGTAAGCAAGTTCAAGGAAGCTTACAGGCCAGAAGGTTCCTATCACTTAGCTGTATCAATAGTTGGGTGTGTGGCTTGCTGTTGTCAGATGTTTTAGAATATGTGTCTTAATTAGTTTCTCCCAGCAAAGGCATTTGAAACTTCAGAGGTGTCTTATTAATTACTATTTGCTTCCGATGACAATATGTACCTCAGAGGAACCATTTGTCAACCCAAAGTCTTGAAGTAAACAATACCATTGTTACTATTGAAATTGTATTGAATCACCTACTGTTACCTTTGACCCTAAGGGTATAAAAATGCGATGTGCTTGTGGGTATGTGAGCCTCTACCAAGAGCCTCTACCAATACCCTAGCAGGGAAGACAGCGGAACAAAAATGGCAGGTATTTCTGGGAATAATGCAGAAGGTGCAGGATCGGTTCATTCCACAGAGGAAGAAAGATCCTAAGGGGAGTAAGGGGTGGCTGTGGCTGACGAGGGAAGTAAAGGGCAGTATAAAAATTAAAAAGAAGTATAACATAGCAAAGGTGAGCGGGAAACCGGAGGACTGGGAAGCTTTTAAAGAGCGACAGAAGATAACAAAAAAGGCAATATGCCAAGAAAAAATGAGGTACGAAGGTAAACTAGCCAAGAATATAAAGGAGAATAGTAAAAACTTCTTTAGGTATGTGAATAGCAAAAAAATAGTTAAGACCAAAATTGGGCCATTGAATACAGAAAACGGGTGAATTTATTATGGGGAATAAGGAAATGGCGGACGAGTTGAACAGGTACTTTGGATCTGTCTTCACTAGGGAAGACACAAACAATCTCCCAGATGTAATAGTGGCCAAAGGAACTAGGGTAAAGGATGAACTGAAGGAAATTTATATTAGGCAAGAAACGGTGTTGGATAGACCGTTGAGTCTGAAGGCTGATAAGTCCCCGGGACCTGATGGTCTGCATCCCAGGGTACTTAAAGAGATGGCTCTAGAAATTGTGGATGCATTGGTAATCATTTTCCAATGTTCTATAGATTCAGGAACAGTTCCTGCTGATTGGAGGGTGGCTAATGTTGTCCCATTTTTCAAGAAAGGAGGGAGAGAGAAAACAGGGAATTATAGACTGGTTAGCCTGACATCAGTGGTGGGAAAGATGCTGGAGTCAATTATAAAAGAGGAAATTATGACACATTTGGATAGCAGTAGAAGGATCAGTCTGAGTCAGCATGGTTTATGAAGGGAAAATCATGCTTGACTAATCTTCTGGAGTTTTTTGAGGATGTAACTATGAAAATGGACAAGGGAGAGCCAGTGGATGTAGTGTACCTGGACTTCCAGAAAGCTTTTGATAAAGTCCCACATAGGAGATTAGTGGGCAAAATTAGGGCATATGGTATTGGGGGCAGAGTACTGACATGAATTGAAAAGTGGCTGGTTGACAGGAAACAAAGAATAACGATTAATGGGTCCCTTTTGGAATGGCAGGGTGTGACCAGTGGGGTACCACAAGGTTCGGTGCTGGGACTGCAGCTGTTTACAATATACGTTAATGATTTAGATGAAGGGATTAAGAGTAACATTAGCAAATTTTCTGATGGCACAAAGCTGGGTGACAGAGTGAAATGTCAGGAGGATGTTATGAGAATGCAGGGTGACTTGGACAGGTTGGGTGAGTGGGCAAATGTATGGCAGATGCAGTTTAATGTGGATAAATGTGAGGTTATCCACTTTGGTGGCAAGAACAGGAATGCAGATTACTATCTAAATGGAGTCAAGTTAGGAAAAGGGGAAGTACAATGAGATCTAGGTGTTCTTGTACATCAGTGAATGAAAGCAAGCACGCAGGTACAGCAGGCAGTGAAGAAAGCTAATGGCATGCTGGTTTTTATAACAAGAGGAATTGAGCATAGGAGTAAAGAGATCCTTCTGCAGCTGCACAGGGCCCTGGTGAGACCCCACCTGGAGTATTGTGTGCAGTTTTGGTCTCTAAACTTGAGGAAGGACATTCTTGCTATTGAGGGAGTGCAGCGTAGGTTCATAAGGTTAATTCCTGGAATGGCGGGACTGTCATATGTTGAAAGATTGGAGTGACTGGGCTTGTATACACTGGAATTTAGAAGGATGAGAGGGGATCTGATTGAAACATATAAGATTATTAAAGGATTGGACACACTGGAGGCAGGAAGCATGTTCCCGCTGATGGGTGAGTCCAGAACTAGAGGCCACAGTTTAAGAATAAGGGGTAGGCCATTTAGAACAGAGATGCGGAAAAACTTTTTCACCCAGAGAGTGGTGGATATGTGGAATGCTCTGCCCCAGAAGGCAGTGGAGGCCAAGTCTCTGGATGCATTCAAGAGAGAATTAGATAGAGCTGTTATAGATAGCGGGGTCAAGGGATATGGGGAGAGGGCAGGGACGGGGTACTGATTGTGTATGATCAGCCCTGATCACAGTGAATGGTGGTGCTGGCTAGAAGGGCCGAATGACCTACTCCTGCACCTACTGTCTATTGTCTATTATTGTCTGTTGAGTGTCTCCATAAGAATAGCTGTTTGTTGTGATGAATAAAGACTTTCATATCCACAACTTCAGTGTCTCTCTGGTGACTTTGCTCACAGTCATGACATTTGGGGACTCATCCAGGATATGTTCGTGACCCATTTATGTGATCAGTAAGCTCAGTGGTCTAAAGAGGGTGATTATTTCTGATCATAACACCACATGTGTAGCTAATGACTGTGGGGTTGTGAAGTATCAAACAACACGATGGAGAGCTGGAGAGGTAGATGTGAATGTGTAGTTTTGTGTGTGTGTGTTTTGTGTAAGGGGATCAGCAACCAGACAGCGCTTGATAGTTTGTTGAGACAGGGCCACCAGTTGTGTATGGTGATCACTGACCGTTCGGGACACTAGAGGGGTGTGTGTATACTCAGTCATTGGACAATGACGTAAGTATAGCATGGCTGCTGTGAACACTGGGGTAAAATACTTGTGGAAAATACTGTTCAGGATTCCAGAGATTGCATATTTACTCATTCGGAGAATTGTTTGTGTGTCTCTGACTGCGTGTGGGAAAAACATTAAAATCAAAGCCAAAGCGGATATGATAGTGCAGGAATATTTTAACTTATTATGTACAAGTTCAAGCTGAATTATGTTTCAACCATACATGAATATCCATGAATGCAGTCAGATGAAACAGTACTACTCTGCGGCCAAGGTACCAACAGTCATCACAGCACAAGACACATTCAGCACATATAAGGTAGCAAGCATATATATCAGTAAAACGCAGTCAGACACAATAAATATAGTCCAAGCCCCTGAGTCCATGACTGATGTGGCAGTCTGCAGTCGACCACAATACAGAGCTCACAAAGAGGGCAGCACCGACTCCAGCCTGGACAGCGTCTTGTGATCACAAGAAAAGGAACAAAGATGAAGACTCACTGTTAGACTGCATACCCCCTTCACGCACCAATTCCCTTCTGAATTCATCCCTTAACTTCTACAGCTCTACTATTTGTAGACTATGTGAATCCTGACACTTGGTTCTCTCTTGCAAATACACATGATGCAATGACTGCTGTTTATTCTCCTTTCCTCTTTGGCTCCTCTACCATTCTCAATATTCCCCTGGGCTACAGGTCTTAACTTATCCAGCTTTATCCATTTCCTGTTCAACCTTCTCAAGTTTGAATATATAATCAGTGATTTCTCCCCTTTTCACACATGGTATTGCAGTGTCCCTTTTCCCTTTTCTGCATTCACCCCTTTCATTCTGTAACTCTACTATTTGTAGACTATATGAATCCTGACTACAGCAAGACTATGTACAAATAGAGCGGGACTGATTGAGGGAACAGTTAGAATGCTTAGGGAGAGAAAGCGACACAAGTGAAAAACAGAATCATTAGAACAATACAAGAAAGGATTAGTCAGGGATCTGGGCAGACTCTGAGATAAATGGGATAAGGCCCAGCAGATGGGTGCATGCTGGGCAGCAGCTATGGGAATGACAGGTGAGGAAGATCCTGAGGTAATTTGGGAGGTGCCGCCAATTTACCTCATCACCGTGGAAGGTGACAATTGGGAAAGTGCCCACAATCTGCAGAATACTGCCTGTCAGAATGGCACCTATAGAGACATCAACCTCAATGGCAAGGCACACTCCAGAAGAGTGAAGAAATTTCACACGGTATCTGAAGGCAGCTACCCCAGCCTGAATGGGGATTGAACACAAATGAGCTGGGCCCTTTCAGTGGTTGGGCAGGTGATCAAAAGGATAGTCCAGGAAGGGGTGCTACTGGGTTGACGTCCTTGTAGCCATTCAAATAGAGACCACCCTAAACTCTCCTGTAGATCAATCAAGGAACTGAAGGATTTGTCAGATTATTCTGATAATCTTCTGTCAAGGCATGGAATGTGAACTGTGAACCTGAAATAGAGATAGCTTGCTAAAGCCCATTGTCTACACCAGGGTTTCTCAGCCGGTGTTCTGCGCGAGATTGTGATTAAAAGAATCATCGTTTTTTGAACTTTGTGCAATGCTCACAGTGTCTATTAGCGCTCACAGGGGTGGGCAGTGACCGAGCTGCCCTATTAGCAATCTCACTAGAGCTCTGTCAGCCCAGTAGGACCGTGTTTATTTGGTTGAGTCTGTTCTCAGATTTTTGACGTAAGATATAGGGGAGGTTGTTGATAATTGGAAAGTGCTGTATTGCCCAGAGGAGAGGACTGTAGGCTGATGGTGAGTGCTGTATTGCATTGACAGGATGCTGTTGATAGTTGGTGAGTGCTGTATTGCACAGAGGGGTTGACAGTCAGTTGATAATTGGTGATTATTGTTTTGCACAGAGGGGAGGATGGTAGGCTGATAGTTGGTGAGCGCTGTATTGCACAGTGAGGAGGATGGTAGGCTGATAGTTGGTGAGTGCTGTATTGCACAGTGAGGAGGATGGTAGGCTGATAGTTGGTGAGTGCTGTATTGCACAGAGGGGAGGATGGTAGGCTGATAGTTGGTGAGTGCTGTATTGCACAGTGAGGAGGATGGTAGGCTGATAGTTGGTGAGTGCTGTATTGCACAGTGAGGAGGATGGTAGGCTGATAGTTGGTGAGTGCTGTATTGCACAGAGGGGTTGATGCTCAGTTGATAATTGGTGGTTATTTTATTGCACAGAGGGGAGGACAGTAGGCTGATGAGGAGCACGAAGTGCATTTTCTGAGCATTGAATGGACTCATCCAACTCGGGCTGTGACGTCAACCCCTTCCTCCCAAGCTACTTCCCCCAATTTCTCCTTGAGTGCCTCTGACTGACTTAAGGGAGCAAACAAACTCTACTGGTGCAGTAGAAAGTTGAGGGAAATTTTAATTCCGAAGAAGGAATTTTTACCCGCCGCGACCCGACTGCTGACCTACCGCTTTGCTGTTGTTGTGAACTTTACAAAAGGTGGAGTGTGTAGGTTAGAAGAGAACTGTATTGTGAAGTTTTCATACCTTTTGCAGTTTTCTCATTTAGTTATTTATTATGCTGCTCTTACTATGCAACAATGGACACAAGAAGTCCATCTTTACAATGAAAGCCACTTATCAATGGGTTCTACATGGACTTGTGATCCGGGTTGTCCTATTCCATTGTGCCTAGTCTGTGGCAGACAACTTACAAATACAGCAACAGCATCAGCAAAATTGAAATGACACTTAACTACAAATCTCAGCCACAACAGGTAAAGGTGCTGATTATTTTAAATGGCTATTGGAATCTCAAAACAAACAGAATACAGCTTTTGCTAATAAAGTTACAGTCAGTAAAAGGACCCAGAAAGTGAGTTACTTAGTAGCAGAACTTAATACCCGAAAAGGAAAAGTCACATAGTTGGTGAAAACTTAATAACTCCAGCATGTAAAATTATTATGTGTAAAATACTAAGACAAGGTGCAGTATGAGAAACTGAAAAGGTTTTACTCTAAAACAGCACAATAAGTTGACATGGTGATGACATGTCACATGATGTTGAAGAGGTTTTGTGTGATAAACCGAAAAACAACAGTTTCTCTATCCAGGTTGATGAGTCAACAGATTTCACCAATAAATGTCATGTTGTAGCATTTGAAAGATTTGTAAATGAGGGTGAAATTCTAGAAAACTTTTTCTGTTGCAAATAGCTGCCCCCAAAAGAGGAAAGGCTAAGATTATGTAATGTTCTGTCTTGATATCTGGTAACAAAAGGTCTGTCTTGGAGGAAAGGTGTTGACGTCTGTACTGATGATGCCCCGTCAATGGTTGGCACCATGAGAGGTTTCGTTCCTCTTGTAAAAAAAAAAGCAAATCCTAACGTCACAACGCACCGCTTTCTCCGCACAACAGGTTGTTGAGTTGAAAGTTGAATTGCAGGAGTGTTTTCAAGAAAACAGTAGGCCAAAATTTGCTGAGTGCTTTGAAGGTGAAGAGTAGCTACAGAAACTAGCCCACTGAGCAGGCATATGAACCAGTTGAACAAATCTCTGCAAAGCCCTGGAGGAAATGTTTTGACTTCAAGTGACAAATTCTTGGATCTAATAGGAAACTGAATCTTTGGAAAAAATAAGTTGCAAAAGGAAAGCTTGAAATATTTCTCCTGCTGCTCAGCCTTGAGAGTGGGGAAGGAAATCAGAAAATCTCGAGTCTTACTGAAAACAAGCATCAAAGGCAAGGATAGAAATAGTCTTATTTCAGTTGAAGGTGAAATCTCTGTGTGCTTCTCTCAAGTGTGACCCAGAATTGAGTATTTGTGCAGTAATAAACAAGCACAGATTTCACATAATAGGCCTATACTTGAGCCTTATTCTGTTGCTGAGTAAGAAAATGTTTTTTCAAAGTCTTGTATAAAATTAGGCCTTAGGCTGTATTTTTAATCATACTGTTTTGGCTTATGGCTTTTAGTAACTTTACTATTCAACATTGTCGATAAATTCTCAAGTTGTAAGTAGCATTAATTAAAATCAATTTACAATCTTTATTTAAATTAAATCTACTGAGCCTACCTTTCATAAAATTAAATCTCATTTTGGCCTAATCTAGTTATTTAACAGAAATGAATTATGTTTTCCTTATGAGTTTTTAAAATTTATGAAAGGGAAAGAGATTAATTTCAAGAAAGATAAGCTAAGCTTAACTACCATTTTTTTCAAAAATGTTGACTAAAATTTCATTCTTTACTCAAAAGAGCATTGACAATTATTTTTGGATTATTATATACAACTTACTGATCATGCTAACATACCATGAGCTGGAGATATAATATTTTTTACACAGGGGTTCCCTGTGACATGAAAATTATTTCAAGGGTTCCTTCAGGCCAAAAATGTTGAGAAAGGCTGGTTTACATAGTTACTACTGAGGACGATGTCTGTTAGTTTCAGATATCTGAGATTGAAGGGGTGAAGATAAGGGTATGATTAAACTGCAATGGGCCGGCAGGGAAGGAGGCAACAAGCATACGAATGGCAAAGCTGCATTCCAAAGACTAATTGAAATTGAGAAGATGTGTGTCCAAGAAGAGGATGTGATCAAATTTTCAGAACACGTTATACCATTTCTGCTTAGTCTTGTAGACAGCCAATTAGGTATGACAAATAGTGTAGATATAGGTACATAAGAACATGACAGGTCATTAATTGGGGAAGTGATCCAAAGTGAAGAGCATTTTACTGCCCTATTAGGTCCTCCTTAAAGTTTGGCCTTCCTGGTACAGATTACTGTCCAGGGGCCAAGAGGATGGCATATCAGGGAGTTTTCAGGAGTTATGTGAATAGGACAGATATTAATTCAAACAAGAAC
Source organism: Hypanus sabinus (assembly GCF_030144855.1). Lineage (NCBI taxonomy): Eukaryota > Metazoa > Chordata > Chondrichthyes > Myliobatiformes > Dasyatidae > Hypanus > Hypanus sabinus. The sequence continues at coordinate 29,224,788 of NC_082709.1, read as the reverse complement.
TGGTTCGCCTGGATTGGGGAGCATGCCTTATGAGAATAGGTTGAGTGAACTCAGCTTTTTCTCCTTGAAATGACAGAAGATGAGAGGTGACCTGATAGAGTTGTACAAGATGATGAGAGGCATTGATCTTGTGGATAGTCAGAGGCTTTTTCCCAGGGCAGAAATAGCTAGCATGAGAGGGCATAGTTTTAAGGCGCTTAGAAGCAGGTACTGAGGAGATGTCACGGGTAAGATTTTTACACAGAGAGTGGTGAGTGCGTGGAATGGGCTGCCGGTGATGGTGGTGGAGATGAATATGATAGGATCTTTTAAGAGACTCCTGGATAGGTACATGGAACTTAGAAAAATAGAGGGCTATGGGTAACCCTAGGTAATTTGTAAGGTGAGGACATGTTCGGCTCAGCTTTGTGGGCCGAAGGGCCTGTATTGTGCTGTAGGTTTTCTATGTTTCTGAACAACTGACATTATCATTCTCCAGATACACTCTCTTCTTCCAAGTCGCTGCTTCACTTAGAGTCGTAGAGTCACAGCAAAGTGCAGCACAGAAACAAGCTCTTAGGCCCATCTAGTCCATGCCGAGCTATTGAAACTGCCTACTCATGTTAGGACATAATCTGGAGTTAGGGTTTATAGCAAATATTAATTTCAGCAATGAATTTTCAGAATTGAATATGGATTGTGGGTTGATTTCAAAATGCAGTTTGGAGCAATAAATTGCAGACCAGGAAATACACATTCAGCTGATATATGTCTGCATAGGCACGAATATAATCAACACCCCATTGCATAAATAGGACTCAGAGACAACAGTAATTAACACTAATTTTGGGTGTATTGGTGGGAAGATTCAGGTAACTGAAGAGAAGCATTGTAACCATAGAAATTGCCATGTTACCTTTAACATATAAAGTGTGCTGTACTGTTTGTTGGGAAGTCTCTTCCTCTGCCTCTTACCCCTTCTCCTGCTCTTGCCCTCTCTCCCTCCCCTCCCCTCTCTCTCCCCTCTTTCTCTTTCCCTTCCTCTCTCTCTCCTCTCTCTCCCCTCTCTCCCCTTTCTCTCTCCTCTCTCTCCCCCCTCTCTCCCCCCTCGCTCTCCCCTCTCTCTCTCCCCTCTCTCTCCCCCTCTCTCTCCCCCTCTCTCTCCTCTCTCTCCCTCTTCCAAAAGCCTCCCAGCTTGTGTGTGTGTCCTGAATAAAAGACTACTTTATATCTATCAGCTGCATCTCTCCAGTGACTTTGTTCATGATGCAAGTCTATTGACCTGCACTGGGACTATAGCCCTCCATAACAGTACTGTCCATGTACTTATCCAAACTTATTTTAAATTGAAATTCAGCTCGCATCCACCACATGCGCTGGCAGCCCATTCCACACTCTCATGACTCGCTAAGTGAAGAAGTTTCCCCCTCATGTTCTCCTTAAACTTCTCACCTTTCACCCTTAACCCATGACCTCTAGTTGTAGTCCCACTCAACCTCCTTGGAAAAAGCCTGCTTGCATTTACCCTATCTATATCCCTCATAATTTTGTATACCTCTATCAAATCTCCCCCCAGTCTTCTATGTTCCAAGGAATAAAGTCCTAACCCGTTCCATCTTTCCATTTAACTCAGGCCGACCAGACCTAGCAACATCCTTGTAAATTTTCTCTGTACTCTTTTAAACCTTATTTACGTCTTTTCTGTAGGTAGATGACCAAAAGTGCACATAATACTCTAAATTAAGCCTCACTGATGTCTTATACAACTTCAACATATCATCACATCTCCTCAGTACTTTTTATGAAGGCCAATGTGCCAAAAGCTTTCCTTACAACCCTATCGGTGACACCACTTTCAATGAATTATGAGATCCCTTTGTTCAATCACACTCTTCAGTATCCTACCATTCCCTATGTAAGACCAACCCTGGTTGGTCCTACTGAAGTACAACCCCTCACACTTGTCTTCATTAAATTCCATCTGCCTTTTTTCCCAGCTGGTCCAGATCCCACTGCAAGCTTTGATAGTCTTCATTGTTGTTCTCTACACCCCCAATCTTGGTGTCAGTTGCAAGTTTGTGCATCCAGTTAACCACGTTATAATCCATATCTTTGATATAGATGACAAACAACAATGGACCCAGCACTAAATCCCTTGGCACTCCACTAGTCACAGGCGTCCCGTCAGGGAGGCAACCATCTACATCCACTTTCTGGTTTATCCCACAAAGCCAATTTCTAATCTAATTTACTAGCTCACCTTGAACACTGAGTGACCGAACCTTCTTCACCAAACTCCCATGTGGACCTAGTCAAATGCCTTTTCACTGCCTTGCCTTCATCAACTTTGCTGGTGACTTCCTCGAAAAAACTCTATAAGATTGGTTAGATGTGACCAACCAGGCACTCAGCCTTGCTGAGTATCCTTAATCAGTCCACATCTATCCAAATATGCATATATCCGATCCCTGAGAATACCGTCCAATAACTTTCCTGATTCTGATGTCAGGATCACCAGCCTATAATCTCCTGGTTTATATTTAGAGCCTTTCTTAAGCAGCAGAACAACATTGACTATCTTCTAATCCTTTGGTATCTTCCCTGTCTCTAAGGATGATTTAGCCCAATGAAGCAGGGGAGGCTACCTCAGTAAATATATTTAAGACAAAGCTGGATAGATTTTTGCATGGTAGGGGAATTGAAGGTTATGGGGAAAAGGCAGGAGGTGGAGATGCGTCCTGGCCAGATCAGCCATGATCGTACCGAATGGCGAAGCAGGCTTGACGGGCTGGATGGCCACTCCTACTCCTATTTCTTACTTTTTATGTTCTTTAAATAAATCACCCTTTGCAGAGCTATGATGGTGCTTAAGTGACTCCTTTGAGCTCATCTGCGAAACAGCCTAATTTTTACCTTTGATGTCTCTCTTTTCCCTTTTCAAGGTGGATAGATTCTGTGGAGACCCTAACTTGGGGTTACTCTAAAATTTTGGTTCTTTGCATTGGTGGGACATGCCCCCAGGGGCTGACGACTATCCACTTCTCAAAACTCCAAGGACCCAGCGGAGACAGTGAACACACCTTCGGAGTTCTGAGGCTTCCTTCACAGCCCTGTGAAAGAGTTGATTCTATGCTGGTGTTGCTGACTGAGGCATTGTGGGAGAAAACGCAACATCAGGAACAGCAGATCAGCTGGTGGTGGCTCTGTCTCTCTCTGATTGGGAGAGTTTGTCGAGTCAGAGAACGCAGTGGCGGGGGAAGGGACGCGACAGTCTTTATCATTGAAGACCAGTGAGTTGTTTTGTTATGTTTCCCCTATCGATGTGAAAAGGGGGCATCTCTCCTTCCCTTAATTAGAGAGAAAGACAGAGCCAGTGGCATGTCAAATTGTCGGTGAACGATTAGTTTCTGTTGTACTGCAGATCATGGTCTTTCTTGGGGGCTCTGCTGTTGCTTGCTTGGTGGGTGGAGGGTGCCGATGCTTTTTTGTCAAAATAAATGGAGGTGGGGGAGGGTCATTGCTTTACTGTTGGTTGTGTGTGGGAGAGGGGAGTAGGAAAGGCTTTGATGTTCTAACGATTTTACTATCATTCCATGGGTCTTTCTTCTGTTTTCATGGATGTCTGCAAAGAACAAGAATTTCAGGATGTACCTTGCATATATTCCTTTGATATTAAATGAAACTATCAAAACTATTGAAATATCTCTGCTAGGGTCCCAGCAATTTCTGCACTTGCCTTCGCAGGGTCCAAGGAAACATCTTGTTAGGACCTGGGTATTTATCCATCCTAATTTGCCTCAAAACAGCCAACATCTCCTCCTCTGTAATCTGTATAGAGTCCATGAAGCTGATGCTATTTTGCCTCACATTTATAGACTCTGTGCCCGTCTCCTGAGTAAATACAGATGCGAAAAGTCCATTGAAGATCTTCTCCATCTCTTCTGCCTCCATGCATGGATTATCAATTTGATCATCCAGAGGATCAATTTTGTCCCTTGCAATCCTTTTGCTCTTAATATATCCGTAGAATCTTAAACAGTCTCTTGTGTTTCTTATACTCTATAAGCACCTCATTTCTTCCTACCCGCCTGTACCTGCAATGCACCTCCTCTTTATTCTTAACCAGGGACTCAATAGCTCTTGAAAACTAAAGTTCCCTACACCTGTTATATTCACCTTTAATTCTGACAAGCACATACAAGCTTTATACTCTTAACATGTCACTTTTGAAGGCCTCCCACTTATCAAGTACCCCTTTGCCAGAAAACAACCTGTACTAGTCCACACTTGCCAGATCATTTCTGACTCCATCTAAACTGGCCTTTCTCCAATTTAGAATCTCAGTCCATGCACCAGATCTATCTTTTTCCATATTTGCTTTGAAACTAATGGCATTGTGAACACTAGATGCAACGCGTTCCCTTACATAATTTCTATCACCTGCCATGTCTCATTTCCTAATAGTCTCATTGGGACTTCTATGTACTGATTAAGAAAAATTTCCTGAACACATTTGACAAACTCTCTCCCATCTAGTTGTTTTACAGTATGGGACTAGAAGTCAATATGTGGAAAGTTAAAATCATCTACTGTAACAACCTTATGTTTCTTGAAACAGTTTGTTCCTCTAAATCCCTCGGACTGTTGTGTGGTCTTAATATAGCCCCATTATCTTTTCTAATACTCATTTCCACTCATAATGCCTCACTAAACCAGCTCTCCAGTCTGTTCGGACTGAGCACTGCCGTGACATTTTCCTTAACTAGTAATTCTACCCTTCCTTGTTTAATCCCTCCTGCTCTGTTACGTCTAAAACAACAGAACCCCAGAATATTGAGCTGCGAGTCCTGCAACCAAGTCTCACTATTGGCTACAATATCATAATTCCAGGTTTGGATCCATGCCCTGAGCTCATCTGCATTTCCTATGATACTTCTTGCATTGAAATATATGCAGCTCAGAACATTAGTTGTGCCATGCTCAACGTTTGATTCCTGACTTTGTCTGAGGTCTTAACAGCATATCTCCATTACCACTCCACAATGTTCTGGCATTCTGGTTCCCATCCCCTGCAATTCCTGTTGAACACCCCCCCCCCCACCCCCACCATGTGCAGAACTAGTAAATCTTTCCACTGGGATATTAGTCCTCTTCCAGTTCAGGTGCAAATCATCTCTTCTGTACAGGTCCCACCTTCCCTGGAAGAGAGCCCAATGATTCTATACCCTCTCTCCTACACTCTCCTTTAATTTAGCACTTAACTCCCTGAACTCACTTTGCAGAATCTCATCACTCTTCTTATCTCTTTCATTAGTACCTACGGGGATCACGACTCTGGTTGTTCAAACTCCCATTTAAGAATGCTGAGGACTTGATCTGAGATTTCCTGGATCCTGCACCCCGGAAGCAACATATCATCTGGGAATCTCGTTCTCATCCACAGAACCTCCTTTCTGTTCCCCTAACTAATGAATCCCCTATCACCACAGCTAGCCTTACTCCCCCTCCTTCCCTTCTGAGTCACAGAGCCAGACTCAGTGTCAGAGACCTAATTGCTGTGATCTTCCCCTGCCTAGGTCATTCCCTCCAAAGTGGTATACCTGTTGTTGAGGGGGGTGGCCACAGGAGTACTCTGTACTGGCTGTTTAACCCCTTTCCTCTTCCTCACTGTCACCCATTTGTCTCTATCCTGTACCTTAGGTGTAACTAACTCACTATATGTCCCATATATCATCCCAGCTTCCCGAATGATGTGTTCATCCAGTTCCAGTTCCTTAATGGGGATTGTTAGAATCTGCTGCTGGATGTACTTCTCACAGGTGTGGTCATCAGGAATGCTAGAGGTCGGCTGGCCTTCCCACATCCTGAAAGAATGAATTGAATTGAATGCATTGTTTTTATTTCTTACATCCTGTACATACATGAGGAGTAAACTCTTTATGTTACATCTCCATCTAAATGTGCAATATGTAATCATAGTAATTTATAATAATTTATCATAAATAGAGCAGTCAATGTAATATAGAGTACACTCAAAACAGCGTGAGTTCATCAGTCTGATGGCTTGGTGGAAGGAGCTGTCCCTGGAGCCTGTTGATCCTGGTTTTTATGCTGCGGTACAATTTCTTGGATGGTAGCAGCTGGAACAGTTTGTCTAGTGATCCTTCAGGCTCCGTTTTCACACCTGTCTTTGTAAATATCCTGAATCATAGGAAGTTCACATCTACAGATGTGCTGGGCTGTCCACACCACTCTCTGCAGAGTCCTGAGATTGAGGAAAGTACCGTTCCCATACCAGGCAGTGATGCAGCCAGTCAAGATGCTCTCAATTGTGCCCCTGTAGAAAGTTCTTAGGATTTGTGGGCCCATACCAAACTTCCTCAACCGTCTGAAGTGAAAGAGGTGCTGTTGTGCCTTTTTCACCACACAGCTGGTGTGAACAGACCACGTGAGGTCCTCAGTGATGTGGATGCTGAGGAACTTAAAGCTGTTCACCCTCTCAACCCCAGATCCATCGACGTCAATAGGGGTTAGCCCATCTCCATTCCTCCTGCAATCCTCACAGCTTCTTTGTTTTTGTGACATTGAGGGAGAGGTTGTTTTTTTGACACCACTGTGTCAGAGAGATGACTTCTTCCCTGTAGGTCACCTCATTCTTGTTTGAAATTAATCCAATCAGTGTAATGTTGTCAGCAAATTTAATTAGCAGATTGGAGCTGTGGGTGACGACACAGTCATGGAGGGGACTTAGTACACAGCCCTGAAGGGCTCCTGTGTTGAGAGCCAGAGGGGTGGAGGTGAGGGAGTCCACTCTTACCACCTGGCAGCAATCTGACAAGAAGTCCAGGATCCAGCTGCACAAGGCAGGGTCAAGGCTGAGGTCTCTAATCTTCCTGTTGATCCTGGAGGGAATTATGGTGTTGAAAGCTGAACTGTAGTCCAAGAACAGCATTCTCACATAAGCATCCACCTTCTCCAGATGTGTAAGGACGGTGCGTAGACCTGTGGCCATTGCATCGTCTGTTGATCGGTTGAGTTGGTAGGCGAACTGTAGGGGGTCCAGTGTGGGTGGTAGCATGCTGCAGATGTAATCCTTGACCAGTCTGTCAAAACATTTGCTTATTATTGAGATGAGGGGCATTCAACTTATCCTACCTAGTACCTCTACTGTTCCTAACTGAGAAACTATAAAGAAAAAAAATCAATGAACTGTGGGGAAGAAAAACCTCTTCCTACAGCTTCTCTCATTCACGCCTCTCCTTGCTGAAGCCTCAAAGAGATAAAGCCTCAAAAAGACCACTTTCACTCTGACCACTCCAACGATTGCTGCTCCTCTTACCCCTGCCTTACTTTAATTTGCTCTTGTCAATCAATCCCACTTCTTGCTTAAAGTTCCGATATATTTCCCAGCATTTCCACTCATTGCCCATGTTTCCTGCTGCACCCCAGAGTCATAATGTGCCAAGCATTTCTTGGGCATTTAGCTTTAACCATATGTGTTTGCCTTTTGGGGTGCATCTGGTGAATTTTGATCATTTCCTCTAACTTAACACCAAAATTCTGCATTGCTACACGCAGCTCTCAGTGAGGGCAATTTGGATAGAAAGTTCTGCTTTCCCTTGGGGTGAAGGGCTTGTGGATGGTGGAGATGACCGTGAATGCCTGGCTGGGGTCATCAGAATTCTGAGCCTATTATTGCCCGGTCTCTGTAGGTGCCAATCTGACAGGTAGTACTGGCTATAACCTTTCCTATTTGTGGGCACTTGTCCAGCACTTCCCAATTTACCTCATCACGTTCCTCAGCACTTGTTGCCACGGCGGCCCAGAGCTGGGCCTCATTCCATTTACAGTACCTCTCAGTCTGCCCAGGCCCCTGACTAATTCATTCTTGTATTCTAATTGTTCTGCCTGTTTTCCAACCACATCCCTTTCTCTCCACGGGCGTCCTAACTCTTCCTTCAATCTATCCAGCTTTACTTGTGCACTGTCTTACTGTTCTCTGTATTCATCCTTTTCCTTCGGTAGCTCTATTATTTGTACCCTGTGATTATGGTCACTTTGTTTTTTTCTTGCAAATATAAATGGCACAGAATGATTGCTGCTTTATCTCCCTTCCTTTTTGATTGGCATCTCCATCAGTGCCAATTTTCCCTATGCTCCAGCTCTTAACCCACCCAGCTTTATCCATTCCCTGTTCAACGTTCTCAAGTTTATGAAGTATATACTCTGTGAGTTCTCCCCTCTTCATAATTGAATCCATGATGTTGCAGTATCCCTTTCATGTAGAAAGTTAAATGTTTCTGTGCTATTGTGCCTCTTAGGCTTTGATGCTCAGGTTTTCCCACATACAGTCAGACACACACAAACAATTCTGTGACATGTACCCTCTGGCATCCTGAACAGTATCTCCCACGCTACCCAAGTGTTCTCAGCAGACGTGCCTCACTTCACCCGTGCCCACCGAACATGCACCCTCTGGAGTACCAAATGTTCAGTAACCACCTTTTGCAAATGGTGGCTCTGTCTCGACATACTACCCAGTGCTGGGTGGTAGCTGATCCCTTACACAAATACACATGCACATACACACCACAATTTTATATCTACCAGTTCAGCTTTCCACTGTGTCCTTTGATACTCCATGATCGTTGAGTTAAACAGATCTAAGAATAGGCACTACTCTTAAAAAATACACACTCCCTTAGACTGCTGAAGCTACTGGCCATACCACGGGTCACAAATGTATCCCGGAAGGGCCCCCAAGTGTTGTGACTGTGATCAAAGCCATCGGAGAGACACTGAAACTAGTAAGAAAGACATCTGTATTCATCACAACAAGCAGACGCCGATTCTGGAGACACTGTCAGTAAAGGCTCACAAATCAAAAGGTACATCACATTTTTATACCCCTACGATCAAAGATAATAGTAGCTGATTCAATACAATTCTAATAGTTACAATGGTACTTCAGGTTAACAAATGGTACACTGTGATACACAGTGGAAGCACATTGAAATTGATAAGAACCTCTGAAGGTCCAAGTGCCTTTGGGAGAAATTAACACAAATATTCCAAAAACTTTTGACAACAGAGAGCCAGACACCCACAATTAATATTGTCAGAGCTGTCTTTGAGTAAACCAATATGATATGTACACAAAAATCTATTCATTGCCTATACCTTTGACCATGTTAGCTCTGCTAAGTGACAACATCCATCTAGTCTGCCAGCTTGGACTCAAGACTCAATGGCACAAATAAATTAGCCATGTTGCCTGGTTTATTGCAAGCCAATTAACACAACCCCATTGTCTTAACATTTGGCCCTTGGACATCTCTTAGTCTGTGGAGCAGTCTGTGCTTTTAACTTCAATTTACTGCTTGCAATTTGCAAAAAAAAAAGAACTGAAGGCCAATGGCAAACTTCCTGAACTCATTTACATTTACAATAAGAACTGAAGCCTGATTTTATTTGAATTAATATCTGTTCTAATTTTATAACTCTAGAATACTCCCTACCACCATATTTATGGTTCTGTGAATCTTACATGTTTAGTGACCCTGACTTATCCACATAATCTGTTTTGTCTCCGAATCTCTGACAGCACCTGCTTTACTAAGTGCGTCTATCCCCAGGACAGCACCTTCATTGTTTAGACAGAACAAGAAGTCCACTGAAAAGCATGATCCCTCTAACTCAAGTACTTGAGGCTCGCTTTTGTCTGCCCTCATTGTTTGCAGGTAAGGGTAGGTCGGTTACGGACCCTGAAGCTCCTGTGTCTACTAACATATCACACTGCTGGTGTCAGAATCAGGTTATTATCACCGGCATGTGTTGTGAAGTTTGTTAATTTAGCAACAGCAGTTCAATGCAATACATGATAATGTAGAAAGAGAAAAAAGAAAAAAAATCAATTACAGTAAGTATATATATTTGATGAAAAATAGTGCAAAAACAGAAGTAATATATATTTAAAAAGTGAGGTAGTGTTCATGTGTTCAATGTCCATTTAGGAATCATACAGCAGAGGGGAAGAACCACAGACTCAGTTGTGCAGCAGATTCAGTAATTGCGCTCGTGAATATGCATGTGTCAGCTAATTATTATATCATTATGGTGATATTTAATTCCCTTCTTTTTGTTGTAGCACTTGAGCAAAACACAGCAATGTTACACTGCCTGCGTGCATTTGGCCTTGACTGAGAAAGTGGACTATCGAGTGGAGTGACACTGAAGATTAACGGTATTCATCTTATATTTAAATATTGCTTTCGGCTATGGTGTTGGTATCTAGTTTTCCATTTGAGAGTTTTATTTAATAGTCCTGCTTAGCCTAGTGTTTATTGTTTTCTTTTCCTTAAGACCATAAGATCATAATACATAGAAGCAGAATTAGGCCATTCATCCCATTGAGTCTGCTCTGCCATTCGATCATGGCTGATTCTTCCTTTCCCTCCTCAGCCCCACTCACCAGCCTTCTCCTCATAACCTTTGATCCCATGTACAATCAAGAACCTATCAAGCTCTGCCTTAAATATACCCAAAGACCTGGCCTCCACTGCTGCCTGTGGTAATAAACTCCACAAATTCACCACCCTCTGGCTAAAGAAATTTCTCCACATTTCTGTTTAAATGGACAGAGGCTATCCTGAGGCTGTACCCTTTTGTCCTAGACTCCCCCACCATGGAAAACCTCCTTTCCACATCTAATCTGTCTAAGCTTTTCAACATTTGAAAGGTTTCAATGAGATCCCCCCTCATCCTTCTGAAATTCAATGAGTACAGACCCACAGCTATCAGTAGTTCCTCGTACGATAACCTCTTAATTCCCAGAATCATCCTTATGAACCTCCCCTGAACCCTCTCCAATGCCAGCACTTCTTTTCCTAGATGAGGAGCCCAAAACTGTTTGCAATGCTCAAGATGAAGCCTCACCAGTGCCTTATAAAGCCTCAGCATCACATCCCTGCTCTATACCTCTTGAAATGAATGGTAACATGGCATTTACCTTTCTCACCACTAACTCTGCCTGCAAGTTAACCTTCAGGGTGTTCTGCACAAGGACTCCCAGGCCCTTTGCATCTCATATTTTTGGATTTTCTCCCCATTTAGAAAATAGTCTGCATATTTATTTCTACTACCAAAGTGCATAACCATGCATTTTCCAACATTATATTTCATTTGCCACTTCTTGTTCATTCTCTTAATCTGTCTAAGTCCTTTTGCAGCTTACCTGTTTCCTCAACACTACCTGCTCCTTCACCAATCTTCATATCATATGAAAACTTGGCAACAAAGTAATCTATTCCATCATCCAAATCATTGATATACAGCATAAAAAGAAGTGGTCCCAACACTGACTCCTACTGAATGCCACTAGTCACTGGCAGCCAACCAAAAAAGGATCCTTTTATTCCTACTCACTGCCTCCTATTAATCAGTCAATTCTCCAACCATGCCAGTAACTTTCCTGTAATACCATTGGTAAGCAGCCTCATGTGTGGCACCTTGTCAAAGGCCTTCTTAAAGTCCAGATATACAACATCCACTACACCCCCCTTTTAAGGATTTTCCCTTAAAATCCTGTTCGCATTAAAGTCTGTGAACTATCAACCCACTTCAGTGCCTGTCTTCCCACATTTGGACTCTATCTGAACATACTGACAGCTGGCTCCTTATTAAAGCTCTTGTGTACATCTGTGGGTAACCAGTGCTGGCAATGGGGGCTGTTGATAGATGCTCACCTGACTTGGATGCTGTCTTTACTAGTTCTATAATCTGGTCAATGGTCAACGTGGATTGAGAAGACTTTGCTGTGATTCCTCCCTGCCTTGGTGGGTGACTGGCACACCTCTTTGCTTGCAACATTGCCTTTGACCATAGTTGTAACAAAGCATTTTTCTAAGCTTCTGTGTCTGTGCTGGCTGACTTTTGCTAGGCCCTCCAGTCATTGGTACACAAAGCAAGTCCTCTGTGTCCTTGCAGCAGCTATAAGACCCTAAGACATAGGAGCAGAATTAGGCCATTCAGCTCATTGAGTCTGCTCTGCCATTCCATCATGGTTGATCCTAGATCCCACTCAACTCCATACACCATATCCTTTGATGCCCTGACCGATCAGGAAACGATCAGCTTCCGTCTTAAATATATGCATGGACTTGGCCTCCACAGCAGGCTGTGGCAGAGCACTCCACAGATTCACTAAAAATTTCCTCCTTACCTCCATTCTAAAGGGTCACCCCTCAGTTTTGAGTCTGTGCTCTCTAGATCTGGATACCCCCAGCATAGAAAACATCCTCTCCACATCCATCCTATCTAGTCCTTTCAACGTTCGGTATGTTTTAATGAGATCCCCACACATTCTTCTAAATTCCATTGAGTACAGGCTCAAAGCTCCTTACATGTTAACCCCTCCATTCCCAAAATCATCCTGGCAAACTTCCTCTGGACTCTCTCCAATGACAACACATCTTTTTCTGAAATAAGGGGACCAAAGCTGTTGACAGTATTCCAAGTGCGGCCTGACTAATGTCTTATAAAATATTATCTCCTTGTTTTTTGTATTCTATTTCCCTTGAAATAAATGCCAACATTGCATTTGTCTTCTTTACCACAGACTCAACCTGTAAATTAACCTTCTGGGAGACTTACACAAGGACTGCTAAGTCCCTTTGCAACTCTGAAGTTTGAATTTTCTCCCCATTTAGATAATAGTCTGCACTATTGTTCCTTTTAGCAAAATGCTTTATTCATTTCCCAACACTATTCCATCTGCCACATCTTTCCCATTCTTCCAATTTCTTTAAGTTCTGCTGCAATCACATTGCTTCCTCAGCACTACCTACCTCTCCACAAATCTTTGTATCATTTGCAAACTGCCACAGAGCCATCAAATCCATTATCTTAATCACTGACAAACAATGTGAAAAGCAGTGGTCCCAATACTGACTTAATCACTAGTCACTGGCAGCCAACCAGAAAAGGCCCCTTTTATTCCCACTCGCTGTCTCCTGCCTGTCAGCCATTCCTCTATCCATGCCAGTATCTTTCCTGTAATGCCACGGGATTTTATCTTGTTAAGCAGCTTCATGTGTGGCACATGTGTGGCACATTATCAAACGCCTTCTGAAGATCCAAGTAAATGACATCCATTGTCTCTCCTTTGTCCTCTGTTTGTTCCTTCCTCGAAGAACTCTAACAGGTTTGTCAGGCAATATTTCCTCTTACAGAAACCATGCTGATTTTGACTTACTTTATCATTAGCCTCCAAGTACGTCGACACCTCATCCTTAATAACGGACACCTACACTTTCCCAACCACTGAGGTTAGGCTAACTGGCCTATAATTCCCTTCCTTCTTAAAGAGTGGAGTGACATTTGCATTCTTCCAGCCCTCCGGGACCATGTCAGAGCTAAGTGATTCTTGAAAGATCATGACCTATGCATCCAGGATTTAGTCCATCTGGCCCAAGTGACTTATCCACCTTAAGACCTTTGAGTTTGCCTAGCACTTTTTCTTTGTAATAGCAATGGCACTCACTCCTTCTTCCTGATACTCACGGACCTCAGATACTCACTGCTAATGTCTTCCATAGTGAAGACATATGCAAAGTACGCATTAAGTTCATCTGCCATTTCTTTGTCCCCTATTACTACCTCACCAGCACCATTTTCCATGGTCCAATATCAACTCTCACCTCCCTTTACTCTTTATATAACTGATACATGGTTCTCCCTTTCAAATTGCAGTATGAATTCAATCATATTATGATCACTACCTCCTAAGGGTTCCTTTACATTAAGCTCCCTAATGAGATCCGGGTTATTACAAACACCCAATCTAAGATAGCCTTTCCTTGAGTAGGCTCAAGCATAAGCTGCTCTAAGAAGCATCTTGCAGGCATTCAATAAATTCCCTCTCTTGCAATCCGACACCAACCTGATTTTCCCAATTTCCTTGCTTATTGAAGTCCCCCATTACAATTGTGTCATTACACTTATTACGTGCTTTTCCCAGCTCCCTTTGCAATCTGAACTCCACACTTGGCTACTACTTGGAGGCTTATATATGATTCCCATAATGTTTTTTTTTTACCATTGCAATTTCTAATTCCACTCACAAAGATTCAACGTTCTCTGACCCTTATGTCACCTCTTTCTAAAGATGTAATTCCATTTCTTAGTAACAGAATCACACCACTGCCTATTCCTTCCTGCCTGTCCTTTTAATATAAACTGTATCCTTTGATGTTAAGCTCCGAACTATGGCCTTCTTTCAGCCATGACTCAGTGATGCCCACAATGTCACACCGACCAATCTCTAATAGCACCACGAGTTCATCCACCCTATTCCAAATGCTACGTTTATTTAAATACAGCATCTTCATTCCTGCATTCTTTGCCCTTTTGAATTTTGCCTCTGTGGGATAATTTAACTCTTTGCTTTGTTTGGATTTGTAACTAGTTATTGGCTTGTCCTTCCATACGTTCATGTTAAACCCATTATCTACTTGTAAGCCTGCCAGCTCATCCTCAGCTCTATGATCCTGGTTCCCATCCCCCTGCCATATTAGTTTAAACCACTCCTAACAGCTCTGGTAAATCTGCCCACACAAATATTGGTCCCCCTCAGATTCAAGTGCAACCTTTCCCTTTTGTACAGGTCCCACCTGCCCCAGAAGAGGTCCCAAACCTCCAGAAATCTGAATCCCTGCCCCCTGCTCCAGTTCTTCAGCTACACATTTATCTACCACCTCATTCCTTGAGCATTCATCACTTCCTTGAGCATTTTCAGGAAGTCTGGATCACCCTTCCCTGGATCACCTACCCCTGAGCATTCCTCATAGGTCCAGTATTTTCACTCTGCATAGTCCATTAGCCTTCTGAACAATTGGCATTATCATTCCCCAGATACACTCTCCTCTTCCAAGTTGCTGCCTCACTTCTTCCTTAATGTTTCAATATCTTTCCTCATTGCTGGCATTCCCTTTAGTTGCCCTTGTTCCATCCTTAACCCCTGGGATTATACTGTCCCACATATTTCTAGGGCATTTAGTTTTAACCAATATGTGTATATCTTTGGGGTGCGTCTGTTGGATTTGATTATTTCTTCTAACTTATGCCAAAATTCTGCATTGCCACACGAAACTCTACATCTGGCAACTCCACCCCGTGGGGTGAAGAGTGGTGATGAGTGTGAGTGGCTGACTGGACTCATCAGAGTTCTGAACGTGTGGTTGCCTGTTCTCCATGCACGTTAAAGCCATGGTACAAAGTCCGTCTTCTTCCTGGAATGATTGAACAAATTTTGAATGTAAAGCAAGCTGTTCGTGGATCGGCCAGGCAGTGCTAAGTCTGAGCTGCAGCCAGATTGCATAGTGAGAATATCATTAGGGAAAAAGAAAGTGAATCATTTCCTTAATGTCAGTGCTGTGGAAGTTTTCCACCACAACTGCTAAAAGAAATGTGCTGAGCTACCTCTGATGTGTCGTTGCTTTGGCCCGAGCGAGGATGCTTCCACTGAGTATTGTGTTCAGTTCTGGTGCCTCATTATAGGAAGGATGTGGATGCTTTAGAAAGAGTGCAGAACAGATTTGCCAGCATGGTGCCTGGGTTAGAGAACAAGTCTGATAAAGGGAAGTGGAATGAGGTCGGAATTTTCTCTTGGAACGAAGGAGGATGAGAGGAGAATTGATAGAGATATAAGAGAAATAAAGTGGACAGCTTGCACCTTTCTCCCAGTGTGGCTATGAGAGGACATACCTTTAAGGTGGCTGGAGGAAAGTATAGCAGGCATGTCACAGATAGGTCCATGGTGATGGTAGAAGCAGATAAATTAGGGACTTATAAGAGATTTATAGATGGGAACATGGATGAAAGAAAAATGAAGGGCCATGTAGTCAAGATGGGTTAGATTGATCTTGAAGTAGGTAAAAGATCATGGGTCGAAGGGCTTGTACAGTCTTATATTGTTCTGTGGTGTATGTTCTATGTTGTGGGCCAGGGAACGGCTGTTACTAATGAATGCCCCCTGGTGGAAGTTGTCTATACCTGATCATCCATTGCGAACAGGGATGGGTTTGGTCAAACAATCTCAGATATCCGCCCAGATGTCTTCCTTTGAGTTTCTGATAGTGTCATCATTGTAAGGAGAATTACTGAATTAAAATAAATATTTAAAGCAAGTTGTAAATGTCTGATCACCACTAAACAAAAGCTTCTAATTACCCCTGGGCAGGATGCTGTATAAACATGGAGAATATTAACCAGATCAGCAAAGACAACTCCCTGTCTACTTTATAGTCATCTCTTCACTGAGAAACACTTACAGAAAATTGAGAACCCATCCAAAGATTGAGGCAATAAACGAAGTTTAGTGTCTTGTAAGCAGCTCCACTTTGATCAGCTTGGCCACATTGGGAGCATGTGCATTGTCTGTTTAGCTCCATTGACAAGAACCTTCACATAGTGACAGAGCAAGTGCTCTAATGACAGGAAGTACATTGTTTGGCATCACACTGAGATGCTGTATAATGTGTTTGCACAGGAGCAGAAGTCACCGGAAAACCAAACAACACTTAGGTCTCAGGCAATTTATTTCAATTCAGCCTGAAAACAAATGATCAATAAAATCATGTAACCCAACAAGAACAATTTTCTGGGGAAACGTTGCTCTCTGATCTATCAACACTGTTTAACATCATAACGATTAAGCAGGAGACACTTAAGTCCAATGTTTGCAGAGCAGAGTCCCATGAAAAGCACTTTTTAAATATATTTACATTTGGAAAATGACCGAAATCAGAATCAGGTTTAATGTCACTGGTATATGTTGTGAAATTTGTTAACTTTACAGTTGCTGTACAATAAAATACCGGATAAATAAATATATATAAAGAAAAAATTAATTACATTAAGTACATGTATATGTCTATAAAATAGTTAAATTAAAATAAGTAGTGCAAAAAAACAAGTAAGAAAGCACCGAGGTAGTGGTCATGGGTTCAATGTCCATTTTGGAAATCAGATGGCAGAGGGTAAGAAGCTGTTTCTGAATCACTGAATGTGTGTCTACAGGCTTCCTGTATGTGTGTCTCCTTCCTGATGGCAGGAAGAGGGCATGTCCTGGGTGGTAGGGGTCCTTAATAATGGACTCCACCTTTCTGAGGCATTATTTCTTGAAGATGTCTTGGATACAATGGAGGCTAGTGTCCTTGATGGAGCTGACTAATTTTTCAAGTTTCTGCAACTTATTTTGATCTTGTGCAGCAGCCAACCCCATACCAGATGGTGATGCAGCCGGTCAGAATGGTCTCCATGGTACATTTGTAGAAGTTTTTGTGTGCTTTCATTGGAAAACCAAATCTCCTTAAGCTCTTAATGAAAAATAATGAAATATAATGAAATGAATGAATTTGGTCAATATAACACAAATAAATCCCTAAAATATTGTCCTTATAAGATCAACAGCCTTAGAAAGCTTTTCAAGAATGACATAATTTGGTAATTTATGGGCCTGAGAGATGTGAAATAACTTGTAATTCTATCCTGAATGATTTAACCAATGAAATCAAGAGGTTTTCATCTTGCTTACATGCCAGATGAAGGGGTCGAATGAGTGAGCTTTTCAAACAGACAGACTCACCATTTTGAGAATTTAAGACAGGGATGTGACTATCAAAGGTCTGGGTGGATTACTGAGGCACACATGTCATTGCTCTTTGCTTGGGCCTCAGTGGGAGACTGATCCATGTGGTATGGTATTGTGTCCCATGAATAAGAAAGCCCCAAGTCTGAATCTCCGTTGTCAATGCTGGACCAGTTCATCTCAGCTGGCCAGCACATGGAAAAAATACAGTCACCTCAGTGTTCCAAGACTTCAGAAAGGAAAATAAATCAGCAAGAGCTCCCACTGCTGTGGATAACAGGATCATTCTCAGCTGGTATGTGAAGAACGGCCAATAGGACGAGCAGTATCCCATCACAAAGCAAAAGTTTTTGGATTAAGAGAGGGAGAAGGAAAGAAAATCAAGGAAGGAGGTAAAATTCCCACAGCATTCTGGATTTATACATAAACATACCTCTACCCCGTCCTGAAAAGGTTTAACGTAAATGTCGAAATTATGACATTAATGTACTGTGTGTAATGGACTTATATATTAACACATCACTACTTCTTTCTGAAACAGATTGATGTATATTATGAAATAATATAATTATGAATTCAATGTAAATAATGAAATTATTTCAACATTATATTTTGCATCCTTCTGTACTTTTTACTATCTTGATGCACTTATATATGGAATGATCTAGCTGGATCACTTTATCTTGGTACATGTGACAAAAAATAAATCAATACCAATAATGTTGACTCAGACATAGTTATTAGATCAGTTTTTTTATAGAATCAAAGCTTGGCAGCCTAAGCCATAATTGAACACTGAGGCATCTTGGAACATTCCCATCGTGAGGAAGTTAAAGATGGAGCTCCATGGGTGATCAGAAAGAAAGAGAGTAAAATACTGCAGATTTCAGAAGAAATAACAGAAGCCCAGTTGTTAATATAAATGAAAGCAAGGCTGATAGCACAATGTCAGAAAGGATATGAAGGGACATAATAGAAACAAAGAGGGTGCATGAAAGAAAATTGGCAGTAAACATAAATGGGAATTTCAGAATGTTCTATTGGCACGTGAACAGGAGAAGGTGAGAGTGAGACAAAGAGAAATCTGCTCATGGAGGCAGTGGCTGTGCTTGGCGTTCTAAGTGTTGTCTTTTTTTAACCAATCTTCATCGAAGGTGATGTTAACTGACATAGTAGCTGACATTATGGATGTACTAGAACCTGACAAAGCAGAGATATTAGAAGGGTTAGTTGCACTCGAAGAAGACACGTCACCTGGTCCAGATGGAATGAATCCTCAGTTGCTGAGGGAAAAAAGAGATTCAAATTGCAGAGGTCATGGTCATAACCTTCAATGTTTTGGGAGTGGTGCCTGAGGACTGGACAATCAGAAATGTTGCACCCTTATTCAAGAGTATTCAAGAGTGGGTATGGGGGTAAACCAAGTATGATAGAGCAGTCAATTTAACACACAGTGGCGGCAAAAGTTCTAGAAACAAAAATCAGAAACAGAGCTGGGGGGTTACTTAGCCAGCAAAGATTGATTTAATAAAGCTGATGTACATTTGTTGAATATGGATTATGTCTAATTAATTTGATGGATATTTTGATGAAATAACAGAAAAGGTAGATGAGAGAAATATAGTTGTAAGGTTTATATAAACTTACAAAAAAATTTGGTAAAGTACCTCATTATAGGCATGATAAGAATCCATGGAATAAAAAAGTTATGGAAACATGGATTGAAAATTGGCCAAATAGGAGGAAAAGATTGTAGGAGTGAAAGCTTCAGGGAAGGCAGTGGGGTTCACCATGGATTTGTGCAGTGACTCCTGGTCTTAATATGTATTACAGACCCAAACTTGGATGAATAGTGCCAAATTTACAATTTTTTTAATGACACAATTCTAGGAGGTGTGGTCAACTATAAGGAAGAAAGTTTAGAAAAATTTCATGGAGATATGGACAGGCCAATGGAATGGGTGGATGGGTGGCTTATTAAATTTAATGCTAATAGGTGAGAAATGTTGCATTTTGGTAGGAAGAATGAGAGGAAGTAAAGTAAATTCTCAAAGAGATACAAAATCCAATGTTCTCAGGGCATATATGTAGCTTGAGAAAGTTGTTTTATAAATAGAAACATGGACTACAACATCGAGGAAGTCCTGGTGAAAATTTATAGGGTACTAATATGGCAACAGCAGGAGTACATGTGCAGGATATAAAATGGTGATTGGCAAAAGAGCAAAAAGTACCACATAGAAGAACTTTTTTATGTGACAGATGGTGGGAGTTTAGAAAGCACAGCCAGGGATTTAGAAAAGGCGTTTAGAAAGCAGATATTCAAAAAGGAGTTAGACAGACATCTGAAAGGACAACAATTGAAGAGTAACAGAAATATGATGTCAGAGTGAGATTTGCTGCATTATTCTTAGATAGAATTGGCACA
The DNA here is from genome assembly GCF_030144855.1 of Hypanus sabinus. NCBI lineage: Eukaryota > Metazoa > Chordata > Chondrichthyes > Myliobatiformes > Dasyatidae > Hypanus > Hypanus sabinus. The sequence continues at coordinate 29,204,734 of NC_082709.1, read as the reverse complement.
GACTCAATGGGCTGAATGGCTTCTTTTCCACTTAAGTCAATCTGGGATTTAAGATTTTAAGCATATTTTTCTCCACCAGTCCTTATCCAGTAATCCAATATTGCTTTCAAGAAGGAGCTAGATAGGTATCTTATGGATAGGAGAATCAAGGGATATGGGGGACAAGGCAGGATAGTAGAGATCAGATGATCTCAGAATAGCGGTGCAGGCTAGATGGGCCGAATGGTCTACTTCTGCCTCTATTGTCTATTGTCTAACCCTCTTCATTTTTGAGAAATGAATTCATCCATGTTAGTGCACAACAATCTGAATGTACTGTATACTGTGTCTGAACACTTAGTTTATTAATAGTGATGGCCAGAGTGGTAAATGGTTGCATTTCCCCAGGTGTTCTTCCATCCACTTATCAAAGTTCCTGGTACATTAAGTCGACAGTTTCACAAAACTGAAATAAAAAACAGTAAGTATTTAAGGGCAATACAGAATTTACTTTGGATGGAGTAATAAAATGGGCCACTGGTTCCACTCCAAGAATCAAGAGCAAGTGTCTGTGAACTAGTAATCCAATTAATTTCGTACAGTTATAATGTAAGTGTATGAAATTAATTGGACTCCTTTTGTTGTGGAGAGTTTGAAACAAAATTGGCACAGAAGTTATGAATGCAGCCTCATACTGAAATAGAGATGTTTATTATCTTCCACTTGGTCTGCAAAGGGAAACATATACTGTTAGGGCATATTCTGGAGTTAAGATATAGCAAATATTGATTTCACCTGCAACCAATCTTTAGATTTCAATGTGGATTGAAGATTGGGGTTACAACACAGCTCAGAATAACTAGGCCTCAGATGCCTGCATATGCATGAATGCGGCCTAGAGTCAGTGGAGACTAACATTAATTTTGGGTGTCTAGAGTGTGGGTGCAAAGAAGGGGGTGTGTGAAAACTTTATGTCATTCAAGCACTGTAGATACATTGTAACGATAGAATTGTCCTGCTGTTACCTTTGATCTTTAGCATATAAAAATGTCACGTAATGTTGGGTTGGGAGGCTTCTTCTTCCAAGAGTGTCTCAATATGATGCTTTCTGCTCGTTTTTGTTAAACAAAACACTTCTAAATCCACTAGCTTCAGTGCCTCTCCGGTGACATTGTTCACGTCACAGCATATAATTGACAATTTGTATCAAATGTTGCCATCTGTACTGCATAATCTTACTACTTTCTGAGACTTTTTGTGAATTAAACTAAATTAAAGCGCACGAGCTAGGGAACTCCTCTTTCATACAGTTATAATGTAAATGTATGAAATTAATTGGATTCCTTTTGTTCCTTTCTCCGTTGAGAATGATGCCCTGTCTTTAGTCCTTATGTCAACTCGTAGCCCATAACTTTGGTATAAAGATAGGAAAATTTGTCGTTTTGCAGAAGTTAGTCGAAGCTGTTATCTCCATCGCAGGTCTGGGGACAGCTCATTGCCTCAGCCTTACATCTCTGAGCACAGTATGCCAATGATGACACAACAGATTCAGCTATTGACTGCTGTGATGGGGCTCTAAAAGAATGTGCCTCTTGGAGATTGCTTCTCGTGCAAGGGGGCTTTTTTATTAATTTCTTTTGATGGAGCCACCTGGAAGTGGTTAAATACATGGCCCAGCCTGCAGATTTGCTTTGTGCAATCAGGTGTTAGTGCAAGTGCTCTTTATTTACAGCAATTAAACCTCCAGCATTCTCTTCTCAAGGCAGACAATTAACGGAGCTCTGATATTCCTTCTAATTGCTCTTGTTGAGGAGGTTGGTGGGATGCCAATGATCTGATAGGATAGAGGATTATCATTTTTTAGCCTACTGCCTCAAAAAATCATTTGTAATATCCCTTGTGTAATTAGCAAAGACTCGTGATTAATTGTCCTGTAAAATTTTCCTCTCTGTTGCTTTTATTTCCCAGCAAGAAGTATTAATTAATGTTAACTCCTTTTGTTTCCACCATTCTAATTTTCAACATCCCAGCAAAAATAAATTATGCTTGTGGCATATCAGCAGTCTAATTTAGGATTCAGAGAATAAATCTTGGTTTTATTGAAAAATTAATATTTGTGATAAGCTGAAGTTAGAGTTATCTTCAAAAAATACTTTTGTTGCTTGAGGAATTGAAGGATGCTGCTTTGGTTAATATCTTTTCAGGGAGTCACTGATGCTGAAGTTAGCACTCCCTTCGAGTGGCAGGTATTATAATAACTGGGTATTCTTGAGCATCTCTATCTTTCTGACTCCCTGCCCCACTTATCACTCCTGCTCATGTCTAATTAGCTCTCAGCCTGCACTTCCTTCATCCCCTTCTCCTAGCTTCACAACACCAGCAGATGCATTCGCTTTCTTCCCTGTATTGATATCTACTAAACTCTAGGATGGATTTTGGATTGCCATGATAATAATATTCAGCTCAACTCCACTTATATCTACAGAACCATAAAAACAATACAACAAAACTAGTAGGTAAATGTGTGGTAAAGTACAGGAAGTCCTGTTTCTGAGTTGCTAAATGCAAGGACATTGCTTCTTGTGTAGCATGGGAACTACAAAAGCTTCAGCTTTTGAGCCTGTAATGAGCTTGTGCTGTGCTACCATAAAGAACCTAGAGTGGCAGCGCAAAGGCCTTGGAACAGGCGGCCCCGCATAATTCTGCTGCTGAGCAGGCAGATGGTCTGCTCCCTTGTCAGTTGTACATACAGCCAACTGGCACACGCAATCACTAAATTTTTCCTGTGGGTCCAAGCACAATTTTTCTCCCATGTTGTTTTGTAAGGAAGACAAGTAATGTGAAAGTTGATTCAAAAACATTGCAAATCCAATGTGGAGTTGCTCTTCATTATAGCATTTACATGCTGCAGGCGGATTAAAAATATCCACAGGGAATCTGATCCTTTTTAAATAACCTAGTACATTTGATATACTGATTTCGTGATCATCCCCGTGAATATTATCAATTAACACCAATCAACATTGCAATGAGGTAGTAATAGAATCAGATCTATTATAGAGTACAACAATAAAAACAATGCAGGTTTCTTATCTGAGTCTAACATTGCAAATTACCCCAATTTTCAAGTTGGATAAAAATGGTAAGGAAGGGGACACGTTTTCCAATGATCCCGTAATTGAGTGCATAGACAGAGTCAGTATTTGTTCAATTATGTACATAGACCCAGTGTGTATACACACAAACAAACCAGTCTGTGACCCAAAGGTGCTCCTAGTAATTGCAAACCTTCATATCAACTTGGACTACTGTTTTCAGAAAGGATATTCATATCCTTCCTAAATTTTTATACTTATTTCAATCTTCACCAATTTTTATTTCTAAAGCTTTTTTTGACTCATTAGATTCTATTATTTTGTCCTATCTATGGAAGGGCAAACGTCCCAGACTAAATAAAGCCCATCTTCAAAAGCCTAAAAGAGGAGGTATGACCTTGCCCAATTTTCATTTATATTACTGGGCAGCAAACATACGTTGTCTTATCTTTTGGTCATACTTTTATAATCAGTCTGACTGTTCAATATGGGTGGCAATGGAGTTGAACTCCAAGAATCTCTCCATCTCCACACTTCCTTGCCATTTGCCTAAATCAATTGTTAATCCGGTTGTCAGAGACACTGAGAATATGGGCTCAGTTCAGAAAATATAATGGACTTCATGGTTTCTCTCTCTCTAGTCCTATTCTATATAATCATCTTTTTCAGCCTTTTATGCGGGACTTAACATTTCTACACTGGCACAGAAAGGGCATCAGGTGCTTTGAAGATCTTTTCATAGATAAGCAATTTGCAACTTTTGAACAATTCTCTGTAAAGTTTGGCCTACCTAACACTCATTTCTTCAGATATCTCCAAATTAGACATTTTATCAAACATTTAATACCAAACTTTCCTAAGGTACCCGTTAAAAATGTTGTGGATTTGTTTCTTCGTATGAATCCATTGGGTAAAGGTTTAATTTCTACTACTCGAGATACGTTAGCGATATTGAGGCAAGCCCCCTTTGTCAAAATTAGAACTGCCTGGGAGCATGATTTAAATTTTTCTTTGTCCGACGAAGTTTGGGATTCAATTCTCAAGTCAGTTAATTCAACTTCTCTGTGCTTACCACTGCCTTTTACAGTTCAAGGTAGTACACAGGGCTCATGTGTCTAAAACTAAATTATCACAGTTCTATCCTGATATTAGTCCCTGTTGTGATAAGTGTAAAGGGGGCGAGGCTTCTCTTATTCATATGTATTGGGCTTGTCCTAGCTTGGAGAAATTCTGGAGAGATTTTTTTTAACTTTATCTCATATACTTATTTGCTATTTGGAACCTAACCCTCTGATTGCTCTTTTTGGTACTTCGGGGGAAATTGACATGCATCTGACTTCGACTAAGTGTTGTACATTGTCTTTTGCCTCTCTTTTAGCCAGACATGCAGTTCTGCTTAGGTGGAGAGATGTTGCCCCACCCACTCATGCTCAATGGCTCAGAGACATTATGTCCTGCTTAGACCTTGAAAAGATTCATTATTCACTTCTTAATTCGGACATAAAATTCCAAAAGGTGTGGGAACCTTTTCTTGAATATTTTCATAACTCCCGTTTAGATTAAGGGTACATCTCTCCCTTTATTTTCTTTTGCATTTAAATCTCTTACTTCCAATTTCTTACAGTTAAGATTTATGGTTTTTTTTTATGTGTAAACATATTATAGTTTAAGTAGTAGGCAATATACCTTCTTTTTATAAATACAGCTCTGCAGTTCTAGTTAACTTTTTAATATATTGTAAGGCTGGCTTGGAGTTGGGTAGTGGGAGGGTGGGGTGGTAACTGACTTTATAGGATTCTACTATGGATGCTTTTTCTTAATTGTTATGAACTGTACATTCGATACGTTTGTTTTGCACTGTATAAACCTCTTTTTTTAACTGTTTTTTTTTGTTCTGTTGCATTGTTAAAAACTCATAAAAAATTAATTAAAAAAAAGGATAGTCCTTCACCATCATTGCAGTTAGGGAAAATAGCTTGAGAGTGGTAAATACAAAAAAATAATTCAGTGATATTGGCCAGACTGTACAGTCAAGCATTCACAAAGCTTGATGCACGATCAAAGTATCTGACCTGCCTAGAGGAGATAATATTTGGCATGAGTTAGGAGCTCAATGGTAAATAACACAAAATGGACAAAATGGACAAAATTTTAGTTTCTCCACTCTGGAGCTGATTTTCTACTTGGCTGCTTGCACTATGGGTATGGTAGTGACTGCCTTTTCAAACATGTTTCTAAAATTCTGTTCCATTTACTTCAAGTCTTACTATTTATTTGATTTGTAGGATTTCAACTGGAATCAGGTGTTGCTGTTAGTTCCCAGTATAGTTTAGCAGATGAGTTTAATGTTCAAATTTTGTAAAATATTATTGATTCTGCAAAGTGAAATTGAAATTGGCACATATGCTCCAAACACATTTTTTCTGTGGGAGTAGCATTTAATCAGTTTAACATTGAAATAGTTCATTTGTCACTTCCTGAATTACAGATGTGACAAGGGTTGTGATCCTCCCTTCTCAAAGCACCTTAAACAATTTCATTTATGATTAGGAAAATGTTTGAGTCAGTACGTTATGTGCATTTTGTTTTCCCTGTATTGTTTCGTAGCTCTTTTCTGCGACCATGATGACCATGTCCCTTACCTCAAAGTCAGATGTCCATTTGCTCCATAAGTAATGACTACATTCTGATTTTTGAGACAACAGGATGATTGAATAATCTCATTCCTGATCATTGGTGAGTCCAGTGCTGCTGTTGGTCAGACCACAAAGAATTTTCAAGTGTTCACATTTGGTAGACATTGAACCACAAATATTTATGTGAATTCTAGTATAGTAGTATTTAAATTGATCTATTCCACATTGAAAAGTCAGTAAGTTAGCTTTTATTGTAACAACAGCATCACATTATCATAAATCTGATACTCTTTACACACGAAATTTGACTATTGATTAATTACAAATTTCAAAACTAAGATTCTAGACTTCTGGTAAACAGAAGTATTAAGAAGAAGTAAGGAACCAAGGTGAATTGTTGGAGTCAAAGTCCAGGTGAGCTTTGATCTGAAGGAATGGTGGACTATGCCCGAGGGCTGAGATGACCTAATGCTCTTCCTACGACATTACATGAGTGCCTTCTCCCAGAAATCGAGATGTGCCAATGAGTTCTGAAAGCAGGTCTGTAAACTAATTAATTTGAATTGTAGATAGGAAATGGCTGTGAGAGTATACAGGGTGTCCGCAACTCTGCAATTTGCTCCAAATGGCGTGCGTCTCTGACAACCAAGTCCAACTCTTGGCCTTCACGTGTGGCTTAGCTACTAGGCCTGGTGGATCTGTTTTTACTGACAAGAGAAAGGGCAAAGGCGGACCACTGGTGACTCAAAACCAGTTGCTACGGGCAGGTGGGGCTCATCAGCCTGCCTGGGAGAAGGAAAATTCTGATTTTAAACCTCTGCTGCCTTGCGGCCACACCCGCCCATGGGAAGGGCTTTGCGAGTAAACCCCGAGGAAGAAATCCAGAGCTGGGTTCCTTAAAGCAGTTTGAAGTTGCTTACAACTTCACTCTGGCAACCTCTGCGATGACACTGGTGCCACGTTGTATCGGTGCTTGCCCTTCCCTTGGACTACATCAGTGATGTGGAAAGGAGGACCTGCTGCATGGGCAACAGCCAGTTCTTCAAATCTTCCCACCTAGTCTTGTGCTCTTGAGAGGACACAGTCCACCAGAGGCGCAAACCCATGATCCCCTGGGATCGACGGCTGCCTACTATTAGCAACTCACTGAACTTGACCATTAAACTGATCATCAGATGGTTGGTATGTTTGAGTTTGTGTCTATTGATGATATCAGATGTTCAACAGTTCCTTTGTCTATTTGTCTATTTATCCCTTAAGTAGCATAAAAGTTATCAGCAAAAAATCAGATTAAAAATAAATGTCTCAGGCAGCACTTTAGGTAAATTACTTTCATACAACTAAGAAACTGATAATAAGAACTTCTTGTACATGGTGACGATGATCTAAAAGCAATTGTTGCTGTGTCTTTAAGATAGCAATGTTCTGTAATACCTTGGGAATTTTACTGCACTTGATGTTATTGGTGATATCAAAGAGTTTTTAATCATCTCTTGGAGGTCTTGCTCTCCACATAAACTTCTATGAATTAGTCAATGACAGAATATTAAAATTTGTTTACAGTACCAAATCAGGGAATTGGACAGCTGGCAGGAAGTGTACAAAGACTACAGGGGAGCCTGACTACAGTTATAGTGTATGGATGTGCAGCTAATGTACAGCAGGTCAGTTGCATTAAATCTCAAACTGTGGAATTTGTGAAAATGATATGCTTTTCCATTTGTCCATTGTAAGTTTGTTGGGTAATCTGCATAAGCTCTGGAAGTAAAGGCAATGTCATGCTTTTCTCCCTTACCTGGGGGCCAAGACTCTCATAAAACCATAAGATCATCAGATATAAAAGCAGAATTAGACCATTTGGCCCATCAAGACGGCTTCTCTATTTCATCACGGCTAATCCATTTTCCTGCTCAGCCCCAATTTCCTTCTTTCCCCATTTCCTTTCATGCCCTAACCAATCAAAAATATATCAACCATGGGCTTAAATATACCCAACAGCCACCTGTGGCAATGAATTCCACAGATTCTCCAAATTCCTCCTCATCTCCGTTCTAAAAGGACACCCCTCTATTCTGAGGCTGTGTCCTTTTGTCTTAGATTCACCCACCATAGGTAACAACCTTTCTACATCTACTCTATTGAGGCCTTTCAACATTTGATAGGTTATAATGAGATCATCCCTCATTCTTCTGAATTCCAGTGAGTACAGGCCCAGAGACAGCAAATGCTCTTCATATGAAAAATCTTTCAATCCTGCAATCATTTTAGTGGACCTCCTTTGAACCCTCTCCAATGTCAGCACATTCTTTCTTAGATAATCCTTGCCTTTATATTCTAGTCCTCTTGAAATGAATGCTAATGTTGCATTTACCTTCCACATCACCAACTCAAACTGCAAATTAACCCTTAGAGAATCCTGCACAAGAACTCCCAAGTCCCTTTGCACCTTGATGCACCATCAATAACTCACACTGAGACGTAAGGCGAGATATCGGCTTTTATTGACTGGAAGAAGGAACCAGGAGTGAGTGTCTATCATACAATGTCCTGGAGACTGAGGCCGAGCGTCAGGCCTCAGACCTCCTTTATACAGGGGCCTGTGGGAGGAGCCACAGGAGCAGTCAGCAGGGGCGTGTCCCGACAGGCACATAGTTCACCACACACCTAAGATTTTTGTACTTTCTCTCAAGTTACAAGATAGTCTACCCTTGTATTTCTTCTACCAACGTGCTTGGCCATACACTTCCTGACACTGCATTTCATCTGATTTCATCTACTGCTACTTTGCCCATTCTCCTAAACTGTCTCAGTCCTCCTGTAGCCTCTCTACTTCCTCAAAACCACCTGCCCTTCCACCTATCTTTGTATTGTCTGCAAAGTTTGCCACAAACCTATCAATTTCATCATCCAAGTCACTGACATATAACGTAAAAAAGATGCGGTCCCAACACATACTCCTGTGGAACACCATTAGTCACTGGCAGCCAGTCAGAAAAGGCTCCCTTTATTCCCACTCTTTGCCTGCTGCCAATCAGCCACTGCTTTATCCATGCTAGAATCTTTCCTGTAATAGCATGCACTTTTAACGTTGCGCAGCCTCATGTATGCCAGCATGTCGAAGGTCTTCTGAAAATCCATTGTCTATCCTGCTTGTTATTTCTTCAAAGAGTTCCAACAGATTTGTCAGGCAAGATTTCCCCTTAAGGGAACCATGCTGACTGGGGCACATTGTATCATGTGCCTCCACGTACCCCAAAACCACATATTAACGATCAACTCCAATATCTTCCCAACCAGACTAACTGGCCTATAATTTCTTTTCTCCATCCTCTCTCCCTTCTTGAAGAATCAATTCAGTTTCATTGCATGGCATCCAGTCCAGAATATCTGATCCCCTAGTGGGCTCAAGCACCAGCTGATCTAAAAAGCCGTCTTGTAGAAATCCCCCTTTTGGGGTTTTCTCAATCTACCAACCTGATTTTTGTAATTTACCTGCATATCGAAATCCCCCATGACTATTGTAACATTGCCCTTTTGGCATGCATTTTCTATCTGCCATTATAATTGGTAGACCAGCTTCTCACTACTGTTTGGAGGTCTGTAGATAACTCCCTTTTTACCCTTGCAGTTCCTTAGCTCTACCCACAGTTATCCAACACATTCCGACCTAATAAGACCTCTTTCTAATGACTTGATTTCATTTTTACCAACAGTGCTTCACCACCTCCTCTGCCTACCTGCCTCTTCTTTCAATTCATTGTGTATCCTTGGATGTTAAGCTCCCAGCCATAATCTTTATTCAGCCATGATTCAGTGATACATGTTATATGTGCCAATCTGTACCTGTGCGAGATCTGTTCATTTACCTTATTCCATATACTGTGCATATTCAAATATAGAACCTTCAGTCCTGTATTCAGCCTTTTCAATTTTGTCCACCTTTTACATTGCAACTCATCCTGCTGACTGCAATTTTGCCCTATCATCAGCCTCTCCTGGCTAGCAGTCTCACTACAGACTGCCTCAGTTTGTAATCCAGCTACCTCATCCACAGCACTGCCACTCCAGTTCCCATCCCCTGCCAAATTTGTTTAAAACCTCCCAAACAACTCCAGCAAACCTGCCTACAAGAATATTGATCTCCCTCGGGTTCAGGTATAAATCACCCCTATTGAACAGGACGTACCTTCCCCAGAAGCAATCTTGATGGTCCATAACTCTGAATCCCTGCCCTCTGACTCATTCCTCAGTCATGCAGTCACCTGCCAGATCATCCCATTCTTACCCTCAATGGCACGTGGCATGGGCAGCAATCCACGGGTTACTACCCTGGAGGTCCTGTTTTTCAACTTTCTATCTAGCTCCCTAAAGTCTCTCTTCAGGACCTCTTCACCTTTTCTACCTATGTCATTGATGCCAATATGTACCAGGACTTCTGGCTGCTCCCCTTTAAAAAGCCATGAACCCGATCCGAGACATCTCTGACCCTGGCGCCTGGGAGGCAACATACCATCTGGGTGGTACTATCGTGCCCACAGAATCACAATTCTGTTCCTCTGACTGTGGAATCTCCTTGCATCGCTGCAGTCCTCTTCACCTCTTTTCTCTTCTGAGCCATAGCACCAGATTCAATGCCAGAGACCTAGTCACTGTGGTTCTGTGTCACAGTTAATGTAGGTCATCCAGAATTATGGTGATTGGAATGCTGACTATAGAAGTGTATACCCAATGTACAGTATATTGGAACCATGGAAATAGTAAAGTTTTGTGTCTTGAGGAAAATGCCCAGGTTGAGAAAATACTGTTAAAAGTGAGCTTTAGAATATATAGGAGTGTATTTAGTGAAATATCGAAAACCAAAGGACAGGCACGTTTGAAACCTGGTCACTAGATCAACGATAAGGGAACCTAAGCTTTGGGGTTAAACCTGGAAGCATGATGAAGGAGGTTAGAATCATTTGTTTGTGTGGAGTCATTGCTATGTGAAATATTAAAAATGAGTCAACTATGACATTAGAACTTTGAAGTTCCATACTAAAGACAATGAAGAAAAGAAGGGCATCCAAAAGGAGCTGAAAAGTTCTATCTGTGCTAATGCTTCAATGGAGGAAAAGGCTGTGCCAAGTTTTTCTTCATTTTCATTTATTAGAGTAAAAGCTCTGATAGGCCCAAAAGGTCAAAACCTATAGGAGAGGAACTTTCAAAGGTGGATAGGAATTGATTTAAGGAGGTTGTACTCTACTGTGAGCTGTCAGAAGAATTGACCTAAAGCTTAATTTGGCTCCCTGAAATGGGGTAAAATAGAACCTATGAACTGTCAACACATCAGTCCACACAATGGATAGATTTCTAATGGCAAAACAATTCATGCTGTTACTACGTATGCCACCAGTTTCATTGTATGCTAGAGCATCGTGAATGTTACCTCTCTGAAATGTCATAGACTTTTTAATGAGCTTGAAAAATATAAAATCACCTAAGCCTCTTCCTTTCATCTATGTTAAAAATAGTTGGTTGTTCCAATAGGTGTTTTTCTGAGGGCTAATTATTGGTAAATTTCAATTAACTGTGCCATGGCAGCCTGCTACACTACCAACCGCTGCAGATATATGTCGTGTCATCTTTTAAGTCAGCAGAAATGAAAATTCTGCTCTCTCTTTGTACGGGTTGACGTTTACGATCTTTCTTGCATTGATTGAACTAATTGAAGATTCCAGTCCTGATTTATTTGCAAGAGACTGGCTTCTCAGCCGGAGGCCCCAAAGGTCTGCGGCAGGAGAGTCTCCCAGTATTTCTTTGTTGACACATGGGTTGTTAAGTAACCTTCACTCCTGATCTTTAGCCCTCGACTCAGGAAACCTTTGAAGTATACCTGCCTGAGTAGGTTTCTAGTTGTCTGTCAACAGATCCCCATCTCTATTATACTGTAATAGTCCCTGGGCAAGTTTACTGTGAGTGGAGCTCACATGAGAGGAAGCATAAAGGTATAAATCTTATGTTGTTTGCTTAGGTTTAATAAGCTATAATGTTCTCTATGTATAAATATGGACTTCAGACCATGGGTCTCAGTCCTTGTTTGTTCACCACTCACCACTTGTATTAGTGCCGAGTAGAAGCAGTCACCTGTGGGCTGCTGAGCACTCCAGAGGCAAAAAGGTGAAGGAGAAGGAGAACTGGAGTGAAAAGAAGCTTCAGAAAGATCTGAGCTCTGGATAAAGGCACCTTTAAAATCTCATTTATGTTTCATTCCAGCTCTGACCTTCCATTAGGACCTTCTCTCCAGGAGAGAGTGCATCTTCACTGGTATAATGGGATCTCCCTCAAGATCAGAACTCCTCAATACCCCTGCAACCTGTGAACCAACACTTGAAGTGCCTCTCTTGTCCAGGTTTCTTACCTCAGTCAATGCTAGAAGTAAGTTTGGTTATTTCAATATGTGTTTTCATGAAGGCCAGCATCAGCACAAACCTTCTGCACTATCAGCAACTGCAGATGTGATTTGTACATCTTGTGCAAACTGTGCACAATGACAACTCTGGTTGTTTGAGAAGGCCTTACAACTCTATTATTGGTAAATGGGGAATTTAAGTTGGAGACTGAGGGCCAATGTAAGCAAAGGGTGGTAACTGGTGAACTGATGGGTATATGAACGTAATACTTTACTAGAGATTTACTTTGAGATTCACTTTGAGATTTACTAGAATGTTACCTGGGTTTCAGTACCTAAGTTACAGAGAAAGCTTGAACAAGTTAGTCTTTATTCTTTGGAGCATAGAAGGTTGAGGGGGGACTTGATAGAGGCAATTAAAATTATGAGGGGGATAGATAGGGTTGATGTGGATAGGCTTTTTCCATTGAGAGTAGGGGAGATTCAAACAAAAGTCCTCTCTTTTGGAAGAGGACAGTGAGGCTTTGAGAGGAAGTGCGGCAGCGGCCATTTTCAAATTGTCCAATTGCGTCTCAGATCGGAGTTCTGAGAGGCGGGACTGCGCAGGCGCGTGAGGAGGCCTGGGAAGGAGGAAGATATACAAAAGGAGAGACTGAGTGAGGTAGTTCTCTTTTGGAAGAGGACAGTGAGGCTTTGAGAGGAAGTGCGGCAGCGGCCATTTTCAAATTGTCCAATTGCGTCTCAGATCGGAGTTCTGAGAGGCGGGACTGCGCAGGCGCGTGAGGAGGCCTGGGAAGGAGGAAGATATACAAAAGGAGAGACTGAGTGAGGTAGTTCTCTTTTGGAAGAGGACAGTGAGGCTTTGAGAGGAGGTGCGGCGGCGGCCATTTTCAAATTGTCCAATTGCGTCTCAGATCGGAGTTCTGAGAGGCGGGACTGTGCAGGTGCGTGAGGAGGCCCGGGAAGGAGGGAAGCTATAAAAAGAACGCAGCCTTAAGAAGCGGGCAGCGGAGTGCGCCGGGAGCAGAGTGTAGGGCTTGGGCTCAGGGGGCTTAGGAGGAAGAGGGCACAGTAGGCTTATCTTTTAGTTCTTGTTATTTTTCAGTTATTCGGGAAGTATGAGTGTGAGGGCAGCTTGTTGTTCTCGGTGTCGGATGTGGGAGGTCCTGGAGTCTCCGAGCCTCCCGGACGTCCACATCTGCGCCAGGTGCACCGAACTGCAGCTCCTGAGGGACCGAGTTAGGGAACTGGAGCTGCAGCTCGATGACCTTCGCCTGGTCAGGGAAAGTGAGGAGGTGATAGAGAGGAGTTACAGGCAGGTGGTCACTCCGGGGCCACGGGAGGCAGATAGGTGGGTCACGGTCAGGAAGGGGAAGAGGCAGGTACTAGAGCGGGGGTCGGCAACCTGCGGCTCCCGAGCCATTTGTGGCTCTTTCACCTCTGTGCTGCGGCTCCCTGTGGCTTTGGGAAATAATTGGTCAGTATTTAATTAAAATGTATTTTATGTTAGTTTGTTAGCTTTTGAAATGTAATTATGGTGATCTTGTACAACCTAAGTGTAGCGACACATTTCCTGCCACATCCGAAACGGCTCACAATTAGCCAGCATTCCGGCTAAGGGAGATAGCCTACGGGGGTTTGTGAGTACGCGTCTTTTGCAGCATCTGCGTCCATGGGGGCTGGGTTGAGGGAGGCTTAAAAGCAAGGCTGTTTAGTTCGAATAAAGCTATCTTTGACTGCAGTTTACTGACACCGCTACAACGTGTTTTTATCGCTGGCTGTCCAGACGGAAGGTGCTGAAACGCTTTGTCGCGTGTCTGGAAGAAGTGAAAACTTTCCTGGGCAGCAAAGGGCTCACCTTTCCTGAGCTGGAACAGCCAGAGTGGCTGGAAAAGCTACACTTCATGGTAGACATGACAGCGCACCTGAACACGCTGAACACAGCTCTTCAGGGGAAAGGACGTACAGCCCTGCACATGTTGGAGGATGTTTTGGCATTCGAGCGCAAGTTGACAGTGCTTGCCAGAGATTTACAGAAAGGCACTTTGTCTCACTTCCCCAATTTGAGAGAGTTCAAACAAGGTCACGACATGATAATTTCGGAGTATTTACATTCTGCAATCATCGCAATGCAAACATCGTTTGGGAAACGCTTCTGTGAGTTCAGAGAGGAAAAAAACACATTATCCTTCCCGGTCACTCCCTTAAGCATCGATCCTTCCCTACTGAATACGACTGCATTGGCAGGTGTGAGTCAACCTGATCTTGAGATGGAACTGGCCGACATAGCCGACAAAGACATATGGGTGTCCAAGTTTAGACGCTTGACAGCAGACCTTGAAGATGTTGCCCGTCAGAAGGCCGTTCTTGCTCAGAAACACAAATGGAGTGATATTGAAAACCTCACAGATGACAGCTTGCGATCCTGTGTAAAGATGAAGGTGACATCATACAGCCCTGATGTGCAGACGCTGTGCGCTGTCCAGGAGCAGAAATCCCATTAACCAAGTATGATAAATATTTTAATTGCCTATTATTTTACTTATATTCATATTTTTTCATTGTTCAGTGAAATAGTCCTTTCATTTTTCAGGATGACAGCTGGCTGACGTTATTTTTGGTTTGCTGCTGGCGGAAAATTTAAGTTCGGCGTTTTTCATAAATACAAGAAGGACTCAAATAGACATTGAATATTTTACTTAAAAGTAACTTTCAACCCAACGTCTTTTTTTCGGAGTTCAAAATGTTTTTGTTGCATGCAGAAATGTAATTTCGTTTTCTCTGCAGGAGTTCATCAATTTCATAAATGCAACACATTATAGTTTGTTTATACATAGCATAAAGGCAAAAAAAACATTGTATGCAGTGTTATTTCATTTTAAATGTCAAACGGGTTTTGCGGCTCCCAGTGTTTTCTTTTCTGTGGGAAACGGGTCCAAGTGGCTCTTTCAGTGGTAAAGGTTGCTGACCCCTGTACTAGAGAGTACCCCGGTGGCTGTACCCCTTGACAATAAGTACTCATGTTTGAGTACTGTTGGGGGGGACAGCCTTCCTGGTGGAAGTGACAATGGCTGGGCCTCCAGCACAGAGGACGGCCCTGTAACTCAGAAGGGTAGGGATAGAAGAAAGAGGACCATAGTAATAGGGGACTCGATAGTCAGGGGCTCAGACAGGCGGTTCTGTGGAGGTGATTGGGAGTCCCGGATGGTAATTTTCCTCCCTGGTGCCAGGGTTCGGGACGTTTCTGATCGCGTCCAAGATATCCTGAAGTGGGAGGGTGAAGAGCCAGAGGTTGTGGTACATGTAGGTACCAATGACATAGGTAGGAAAGGGGAAGAGGTCCTGAAACGAGAGTATAGGAAGTTAGGAAGGCAGTTAAGAAAAAGGTCCGCAAAGGTAGAAATCTCGGGATTACTGCCTGTGCCACGTGACAGTGAGAGTAGGAATAGAATGAGGTGGAGGATGAATGCGTGGCTGTGGGATTGGAGCAGGGGGCAGGGATTCAAGTTTCTGGATCATTGGGACCTCTTCTGGGGCAGGCGTGACCTGTTCAAGAAGGACGGGTTACACTTGAATCCTGGGGGGACCAATATCCTAGCGGGGAGGTTTGCTAGGGCTACAGGGCAGACTTTAAACTAGTAAGATGGGGGGGGGTGGGAATCAAGTTGAGGAAACCATGGGAGGGGAGGTTAGTTCACCAGTGGAGCAAGTAAATAGACAGTGTGTGAGGGAGGAAAGGTAGGTGATGGAGAAGGGATGCGCTCAGCCCGAAGATGTAGGGGAGAAGAAAGAAAAGGATAATAAATTTGAATGCATTGTTAGGGATGAAAAGAGAGGAGGGGGTGGAGAGTATCTTAAATGTATCTATTTTAATGCTAGGAGCATTGTAAGAAAGGTGGATAGGCTTAAAGCATGGATTGATACCTGGAATTATGATGTTGTAGCTATTAGTGAAACATGGTTGCAGGAAGGGTGTGATTGGCAACTAAATATTCCTGGATTTAGTTGCTTCAGGTGTGATAGAGTAGGAGGGGCCAGAGGAGGAGGTGTTGCATTGCTTGTCCGAGAAAATCTTATGGCGGTGCTTTGGAAGGATAGATTAGAGAGCTCCTCTAGGGAGACCATTTGGGTGGAATTGAGGAATGGGAAGGGTGTAGTAACACTGATAGGAGTGTATTATAGGCCACCTAATGGGGAGCGTGAGTTGGAAGAGCAAATGTGTAAGGAGATAGCAGATATTTGTAGTAAACACAAGGTGGTGATTGTGGGAGATTTTAATTTTCCACATGTAGACTGGGAAGCTCATTCTGTAAAAGGGCTGGATGGTTTAGAGTTTGTGAAATGTGTGCAGGATAGTTTTTTGCAACAATACATAGAAGTACCGACTAGAGTTGGGGCAGTGTTGGATCTCCTGTTAGGGAATGCGATAGGTCAGCTGACAGATGTATGTGTTGGGGAGCACTTCGGGTCCAGTGATCACAATAGCATTAGCTTCACTATAATTATGGAGAAGGACAGGACAGGACCTAGAGTTGAGATTTTTGATTGGAGAAAGGCTAACTTTGAGGAGATGCGAAGGGATTTAGAGAGAGTGGATTGGGTCAAGTTGTTTTATGGGAAGGATGTAATAGAGAAATGGAGGTCATTTAAGGGTGAAATTATGATGGTACAGAATCTTTATGTTCCTGTTAGGTTGAAAGGAAAGGTTAAAGGTTTGAAAGCACCATGGTTTTCAAGGGATATTAGAAATTTGGTTCGGAAAAAGAACCAAATCGGAAATTTGGTTCGGAAAAAGAATATCTGTCTACAATAGATATAGGCAGCATGGAGTAAAGGAATTGCTCGAGGAATATAAAGAATGTAAAAGGAATCTTAAGAAAGAGATTAGAAAAGCTAAAAGAAGATACGAGGTTGGTTTGGCAAATAAGGTGAAAGTAAATCTGAAAGGTTTCTACAGTTATATTAAAAGCAAGAGGATAGTCAAGGATAAAATTGGCCCCTTAGAGAATCAGAGTGGTCAGCTATGTGTGGAGCCGAGGGAGATGGGAGAGATTTTGAACAATTTCTTCTCTTCGGTATTCACTAAGGAGAAGTATATTGAATTGTGTAAGGTGTGGGAAACAAGTAAGGAAGTCATGGAACCTATGACGATTAAAGAGGTGGAAGTACTGGCGCTTTTAAGAAATTTAAAAGTGGATAAATCTCCGGGTCCTGACAGGATATTCCCCAGGACCTTGAGGGAAGTTTGTGTAGAGATAGCAGGAGCTCTGACGGAGATCTTTAAGATGTCATTAGAAATGGGGATTGTGCTGGAGGATTGGCGTATTGCTCATGTGGTTCCATTGTTTAAAAAGGGTTCTAGAAGTAAGCCTAGCAATTATAGACCTGTCAGTTTGACATCAGTGGTGGGTAAATTAATGGAAAGTATTCTTAGAGATAGTATTAATAATTATCTGGATAGACAGGATCTGATTAGGAGTAGTCAGCATGGATTTGTGCGTGGAAGGTCATGTTTGACAAACCTTATTGAATTTTTTGAAGAAGTTACGAGGAATGTTGACGAGGGTAAAGCAGTGGATGTTGTCTATATGGACTTCAGCAAAACCTTTGACAAAGTTCCACATGGAAGGTTAGTTAAGAAGGTTCAGTCGTTAGGTATTAATGCTGGAGTAATAAAATGGATTCAACAGTGGCTAGATGGGAGATGCCAGAGAGTAGTGGTGGATAATTGTTTATCGGGATGGAGGCTGGTGACTAGCGGGGTGCCTCAGGGCTCTGTTTTGGGCCCAATGTTGTTTGTAATATACATAAATGATCTGGATGATGGGGTGGTAAATTGGATTAGTAAGTATGCCGATGATACTAAGGTAGGAGGTGTTGTGGATAATGAGGTGGGTTTTCAAAGCTTGCAGGGAGATTTATGCCGGTTAGAAGAATGGGCTGAATGTTGGCAGATGGAGTTTAATGCTGAGAAGTGTGAGGTTCTACATTTTGGCAGGAATAATCCAAATAGAACATACAGGATAAATGGTAGGGCATTGAGGAATGCAGAGAAACAAAGAGATCTAGGAATAACTGTGCATAGTTCCCTGAAGGTGGAGTCTCATGTAGTTAGGGTGGTGAAGAAGGCTTTTGGAACGCTGGCCTTTATAAATCAAAGCATTGAGTACAGAAGTTGGAATGTAATGTTAAAATTGTACAAGGCATTGGTAAGGCCAAATTTAGAATATTGTGTGCAGTTCTGGTCACCGAATTATAGGAAAGATATCAATAAATTAGAGAGAGTGCAGAGACGATTTACTAGGATGTTACCTGGGTTTCAGCACTTAAGTTACAGGGAAAGGTTGAACAAGTTAGGTCTCTATTCATTGGAGCGTAGAAGGTTGAGGGGGGATTTGATCGAGGTATTTAAAATTTTGAGAGGGATAGATAGAGTTGACGTGAATAGGCTGTTTCCATTGAGAGTAGGGGAGATTCAAACGAGAGGACATGATTTGAGAGTTAGGGGGCAGAAGTTTAAGGGAAACACGAGGGGGTATTTCTTTACTCAGAGAGTGATAGCTGTGTGGAATGAGCTTCCTGTAGAAGTAGTAGAGGCCAGTTCAGTTGTGTCATTTAAGATAAAATTGGATAGGTATATGGACAGGAAAGGAGTGGAGGGTTATGGGCTGAGTGCAGGTAGGTGGGACTAGGTGAGATTAAGAGTTTGGCACGGACTAGGAGGGCTGAGATGGCCTGTTTCCGTGCTGTGATTGTTATATGGTTATATGTTATATAGTTAAAAGGACATGAGTTGAGAGTTAGGGGGCAAATGTTTAGCGGTAACACGAGAGAGTGGTAGCTGTGTGGAACGAGCTTCCAGTAGAAGTGGTAGAGGCAGGTTCGATATTGTTATTTAAAAAAAATTGGATAGGTATATGGACAGGAAAGGAATGGAGGGTTATGGGCTGAGTGCAGGTAGGTAGGACTAGGTGAGAATAAGCGTTCGGCACGGACTAGAAGGGCCGAGATGGCTTGTTTCTGTGCTGTGATTGTTATATGGTTATAACACACACAAATGCTGGAGGAGCTCAGCAGGTCAGGTAGCATCTGTGGAAATGAAAACACCGTCAACATCTTGGGCTGATATGTTGCCTGACCTGTTGAGTTCCTCCAGCATTTTGTGTGAGTTGCTTTGGATTTCCAGCATCTGCAGACATTCTTGTGTTTCTATAAAGTTGAAGGAGGCCAGTCAGCCCCTCAAGTCTGTTCTTCCCTTTAATGAGATTAACAATGGTCTGACGATGTAGCTGATAGTAGAGAAGACATTGGAATAGAGGTCTGATATTACTTTTAAAATAGTGGAACAAGCTTTGTTCATCAGAAGGATACATTACATAGACTTTATGCCAAATAACTCTGGTGGTCAGTACTGTTCACCTTTGGGCACTGCCTTTGTATCATTAAATTTGCAGATGCCTCAGAATAAGTAGGAAGAGGACAAAAGGATGCAACAGTGGAACTTTAAGTGAGTGAGCAAAGATCTGGCAGATAGAGTTTATTGGGTAAAAATGGGAAATAGTCAACTTTTGGCAAGGAAAATAAAGAAAAGTAAGGAGAATATTATTTAGGTAGTGTGAGTCTGCAGAGCTCTGAAACGCAAGTGGATTGGGGGTCTCACCGTGTAATTCACAGCAGCCGAATATGCAGGTGCAGTAACTAATTAAAAAAGCTAACAGGATGTTATCAGTATGGCTAGGGGAAATGGATGCGAAAGAAGGGAAGTTATGTTTCAGTTATACGTTTTTGAGACTATATCTGGGGCACTGGTCTCTTTCTTTGGGAAACTGTTCCACGTTTTACTAGAATAATGCCTGGACTGGGCTGGGTATTTTCTGAGGAAGGATTGATCAGACTAGACTTGCCCTGTCTGTACTAGCTAGGCTTCTGTTTATTGCTGTGTTGCTTGACTGTGCCGGAAGGAGGTATGTCCATCTCTAACTTTGCTGGATTGAGATTGAAATTACTCTAGTTGGATTTGTAAACTTCTCTCTAGTAAAGTGGATCAGCCCATGATTAAATGGCGGAGCAGACATGATGGGCTGAATGGTCTACTTCTGCTCCTATATTTTATGGTCTTATGGTCTTAAATAAAATCCAGGTATCAGTGATCTAAAAACACAAGGGAAAACTTTAAGAAAAGCTTCTCAAGCTCCTCAGACATTTTTAATCAGAACATAAAGTTGGTGCCTTCTTCTAATGCTTGGTGGTGGGTGGGGGCGGTGGTGTTGTGTGATTTAAGCCTGCATGGTTTGGGGACTGTGAAGTTATAGTGATTGCAGGAGTGACAGACCCCAAGAATGTCTTACAGCCCTGTGATTGGCATTATATAACAGAAATTATTATAAATTATTAGAAAAGAAATGTAATCATCATCAAGTTGACTCAGGCCTTTTTGCAGGTAACACACAGAAAATGCTGGAGGAACTCAGCAGGCCAGGCAGCAGCTATGGAAGAGTACAGTCAATGTTTTGGGCCGAGACCCTTCAGCAGGACTGGAGAAAGAAGATGAGTAGTCAGAGTTAGAGGGTGGGGGGAGGGCAGGGAAAAGCACAAGGTAAAACTGGGAGGGGGAGGGTTGAAGTAAAGAGCTGGGAAGTTGATTGGTGAAAGAGATACAGGGCTGGAGAAAGGGGAATCTAATAGGAGAGGACAGAAAGCCATGAAAGAAAGAAAAAGTGGGGGTGGGGGTAGATAAGGGAGGTGATGGAAGGCAAGTAGATAAGGTGAGAGAGAGAAAAGGGGGTGGGGAATGGTGAAAGGTGGAGGGGGGGGGTCATTTCTGGAAGTTTGAAAAATCAATGTTCATGCCATCAGGTTGGAGGCTACCCGGACAGAATATAAGAAGTTGTTCCTCCAACCTGAGTGTGGGCTCATCAGAACAGTAGAGGAGGCCATGGATTGACATGTCTGAATGGGAATGGGAAGTGGAATTAAAATGGGTGGCCACTGGGAAATCCTGTTTGTTCTGGTGGATAGAGAGTAGGTGCTTGTCGAAGCAGTCTCTCAATCTACGTCGAGTCTCACCGATATACAAGAGGTCACACTGGGAGCACCGGACACAGTATATGACACCAAAAGACTCACAGGTGAAATGTTG